>NC_072732.1:17814276-18114276 GCF_026930045.1 Uloborus diversus | reverse complement strand
GGGGTGTTAAAAACTTATCAAAAGTATTTATTTAAAAAATTTGACACTATAGTAAAGAATCTGTAATCAATATATTTGATAGTTTTTTCAAAAAAAAAAAAAATATATATATATATATATATATGTGTGTGTGTGTGTGTGTGTGTACAAGGGCGCCAATATAGGGGCGCAAGAGGGGGCTCGAGCCTTCCCCCCCCCCCCTTTTGAAATTAGAACTTCCTTGCTTTTGGTAAATTTTTCTTTGAAAAAATGTAAAAACATTTATTCTCCAGTCATTAATGAATAAATTATTAAAAATGAAATATTTTAATGACTCTTATCGGCCCTGAAATCGGTTTCCATGGAGAAAATACCCTCCTAACCCATGGGGGAAATATCTGAGCCCCCCCCCCCCTTTACAATTTTGCATATGGGCGCCCTTGTGTGTGTATGATTAAATTTATAAAAAAAAAAGACTCCTACATTTATTTCTCTAACAATTTTTTTTTACTTCGTCTAAATGTTAACAAATGAGGTTAAAATCTGATATAAAAATATTTTAAACTCAAAATTGATACTGGAATTGACAAGAACAGATATTTCTTTGTCAAAAAAGGTTTGTTTCTATATTATATGAAAAAACATTTTTTGTAGTTAGGACCAGTTTTCGTGGAATTGCCCATTAGTGCTCTTTTGATCAAAACTGTTTCGAAATTGAAACTCTAGCTTAGTTATTTAATATTTATATAGCTGAATCTTTGATGAGCACTAAACTATAATGTCTTGTGCGATAACCATTTTATCAGTTGTCATCTTTATTTATAATTGCATCTTTACCCTGTTATTTTTTTTTTTTCATCTTCATATTAACGATTTGAATAATTTCCTCTTATTACATTCACTTATTTGTAGTCTTACCTCTCCTGACTGTTTGATGATATTTCATTTTTCAATTGTAACTGGATTACTTTGCAAAGAGCCCCGTTTTTTTACGTCATAGACAATTATTATCTTGCAGATACTTTTGAGTAGCGTGTGCAGATACTTTATATTTTTATATGGTTGTGAATTTTCTTTCATAACTTTACCAACTGTTACCTAAGGAAGTTTTTATGTAATAGTTATTGGAAATTTTTTTAAGTAAAATATTTTTTAAATGAACGTTTTGGAGAAAAATATTATCAAATACTCATTAATTAAACCTCATTAACATTTTTATTTATACATTACAAATATTGCAGTAAATATGAATTGATTAGATTACACCCCTTTAACTTTTAGCATACTTTTGGTCAGTTTAAGACACTTTTGAACAGTTTCAGACAGTTTTGGACAGTAAAAACCACCTGTCCTGTCCTAAACCAGTTTCGGACAGTCCAAAACTCAACCCTGTTAGTAGCCATTTTCTTAGAGCATTGAGAATGAACAGCCCTGTAAAATACTTTAAAAGCCAGCCAAGGGTGTGTACCCTTTTGAATAATTTTGATACTGGAGTGGGGGGGAGGGCAGGAGCATCCAGGGGGGGGGACATATGTTGGCCCGAGCCTGAAAGAAGCCCAAAATTTAAAAAATAAGGTGTGAAATGTATGCAGGGACGTCAGACGTAGGGGTAAACAGTATGGAGGGGACCCATAAAATGCATTTGTGACAGGCCCCAAAATTTCTAATGCACCCCCCTAAGGGGGAGACATTCCAGCGTCCCCGATTAAACATTTCAGAAATCTTGCGAGCCTAGTTATATTTACATATAATTTCAATTCAATTAGTTGAAGACGGTTAGTTATACGGTACTGTAGTAACATGAAAAAACACTTTTAACTTTTTTTTCTAAAACAAGCCGTTTTAAGTAAATTTATTTAGCTTTTGTTTCTCCATGAAAAACAAGTCGTATGCTTTTAGAAATAACAGTTGTTGTAAAGTTACCCTTTAAGAGTTCAACTACAAGGTCCTTCTTGCTAATAAATATGTTTTCTGAAATTTTAAATCACATGTTTTATTATTTCAAAGTATATCTTTAAAACAGTTGCTGTTTGAGGAAATAAAAATATTGATTGGCATTCGGGGTTAGGTATTATGATTTTGTGTAAGATGCATGATTTTTTCTCATTTATAGGTACTACTTGTGTTAAAGATTTGGTCATAATTAGGTGAAAATTTTCCCTTCTTCTGAAAAATTTTGCAAAATTTTGGAAATGCTGTCACATCTCCTAATATATGAGCATGCACAATTGAAGGGGAAAAAACGTCCAATGTTCATTACACTGCGTAAATCTTGTATGTAATTTTTGTATATGACACCTTTGGTAATAATAATTGCGGCCATTTCAAAAATTCAAAAATTCTTTTTTCATAATACCAATCTCATTTGTCTTAGTTTGTCTATTTTTTGATCTGTGTTTCTTAGAACTTATTAATTTTTGTTTTTTAATTCTTAGGTGGATCAAACGAGCGTTGATTTCATAAACTGGATGAAGGCCTGTGATTTGAAAAGCTTCACTTTTATTTGTTCAATTTTACACATTTCCCTGCTAACCCAATTACTTCACTTGAATGTAATGAATGTAACAATAAATCTTACGTGAATTTCTTCCCTCAATCTTCTTTCCGTTTAAAATTAGATTTGCTGTAAAAATATTTAATTTGCTATATAGACTATTTTAATGGCTCAACTATTTTAATCATTTGTTGCTGGATAACAAATGTTAACCTTTCAGTCTTTTTTATTCGAAGATAAGCAGGTTTTATCTGTTAATTTTGTGCAAGTGTTGATTGTTTGAATATATTTCAATGAATATTGAAATAATTATGTTGGTTGTAAAATTTTAACTGTTTTATTTTTCTAAATGAAACTAATATAGTTTTATTCTTTCTTTCTAACTTTTTGAATGTTATATTACTTAACTGTTAAAATTTGGTGTGAAATGAGTGAAAGAATTTCACACCAACTTTTCATTTCTCAAGTTCTCCGTCAAATTCACAATTGAAGGGCTGGGGCAAGAATGTGATATGCTACATGATGTGAATTTTTCAGTAGTCTAATTTCTAACTCATAAAAAATATTTGTGGAATTTTTCAAATTTATTATACATTCTATGTTCTGCAATACTAAAACTAAAACCAAATATCTTTTTCTCCAAATGACATAATCCATTGTTACGTTTAATTTTTAGTTATGGGGGGGGGAGGAGCAACGAACATTTTGATTGAAAAGTCACTCCTTGTAGCTTGGCACATTTCTGCCCCTAGCCCTTCAATTGATGAAGTTCAATTTGCTGATTTAAGGAACTGACTTAATCAACTTTAGTAACACATTCAGTTTCATGTGCTTAGATGTACAAATACAAACAGACAACTTGCAACAGGCTATGGGGCATACTAGGCTGGTCCTACTATTATGTCTTAAAGTCATTCTCACGAAAATAGTGCAGTCGACCCTCGATAATTCGCAGCCTTATAACTCAAATATTCCTTTGTCTCAAAATGTTTCTTACGTCTCAAACTCTTGAGGAGGCAGTAGGAACTTCTCATAACTGGGGAACTTCCCCGGGTTTTCGAGTTACTGAGAGTTGACTGTACAAATGTTGTTCAACAGTTTTAAATTTTTGTATTTCAATTTTAATAAATTCCACCTATTAATGATATTTTGATTAATTCTCCATTAACTAGTGTATAAAGTATCAATGGTTGGTACATAAGTAATTTGTGAAGGGTTTTTTTTAATATTTTGACCACTTCATGTAACAGAGTACTTGATTTCGTGCAACTAAGTTGAGGGTCAGTAAAAAAGAATATGATTAATTGGTGGTAATTATTAAAATTTCCAAGTTTTGGGCAGTATTTTTACAATTTTAGTGGGAATGATCCTTTAACAAATTGACTGAATATGTTATTTAAAGTTGTCCAACTTAATTAGTGTGTAATATTTGTTGATGTCTCAAAAGTTGAATTTTTTTTTGTGCAATGCTATTTTTAACTAATGTTTGCTCCCTTGAGGCCTTTTCCCTTCTCTCTCTTGGCTTTATGGAAAATGATTTGATGTGTATATAATTTGTTTTATTTGTAAAAGTAAGTAAAATCATTTTTCATAATTCTAGTCATTTTTTTTCACTTTTTGACTGTGTTAAAATGTTTTATATATGTACATTTGCTTATAAATCAGGTATGCACAACCTATGACCCACAGACCAAAAGTGACTCTTAAAGCCTGTTGAATTGACACACGGTCAGCTCTTAATGAAATAGGAAAAAATATTTTTAAAATGTTTTTTAAAAACTTGTAAAAAAGCTTAATTTAAGAAATATTGACTATTTATTGTTCAATTTTACAATTTCAAAGCCGATTTTACCTTCATTTATCGGTACCACCCGCAAAATGTCATACTAACAAAATCTGCATTTTCAAAAACAATCTAATGAAAACATTACCTACACAAAAATGAAAATTGTTGCTCAACTCAAAACAAAATTTACACATTAAAGCGAATGTTGAATTGAATAATAGAAACATCCTATGAATGTGATTTTTTCATGGCATTTTACCCCGGTTTTATTTTATTTAATTTGTCTGTTTTTCATTTGCATATGGAAAATAAACTTATAGAATTTTGGTGCAGTACCAGTGATTGTGCTGCCAGTCTTTTTGCATCTGTTTCTTTCATCGTTTTTCTGATTATTTCTAAAATTAAATGCAGCACAAAACGTATTGAGCTAAACTACAATGCTTTTTTTTTGTTTTTTTTTTTTGTCGTCCAAGGAAGGGTTTTTACCCCCCCCCCCCCCCCTCCTTCTCCTCACCACACATGCCTGAAAATTGTGTAGAAACCTATTTTTATGTTTCAAGTTTGCGAATGAAATTTTCTGCTTTAGTATGGCAGATTTTTTGTTAATGTTTTGACTTACTTACAGTGCAGTACAATGTACAGTTCGGCAGTATTTGCACCTGTGAGCTAACTATTTCTCTCATGAATTTTGTTTAATCAAATATTAAAAGAAGTTAAAAGAAACAAAAATACAATGTAATGTTATCTCAACTCAGAGGTCTCTGTGGCAAATTTCAATTAACTGCTATATAATTTCAATTGATCCCACAGAAATGTACATTGATCTAAATTAGTATTAAATGTTTTTATAAATTTGAATAAAACCTGGGTTTAATTTTAAAAAATCCAATAACAGTGCAATGTAATGTGTATTTTTATGATTTTTTCACCCCCCCCCCCCCCCCCATCCTCCAACCTTTGGAGTGGTTCTCAGTGGAATCATTCCCAGTCTTTCTGGCCCACTCTAAAAATGGTTGTGCATTCCTGGCCTAAATAATTTAGCCATTTGCTGGCTTTTTCTTTAATGCAGGGTTGGTTTCTTTCAAAGTAGAGAGAACCTTGGGGAAGACTTTTTGTTAAGAATTTTCCATAGGAGCGGCAATTTTATGAGATAAATTAATATTTTGAAAAAACCTGAAACGTATAAATTGTTAGATTTGTAAAACATTTTAATACACATAATAAATTAGTAATTAAATTTACTACTATCAACTTTAATTTAAGCAGCACAAATTTTCATTGTTTGAAGTTGTATTTTATTCATCTGTAGAGACGTACCGAGTACTCGGTAACTACTCGGTACTCGGCCTACTCGGCCAATATGCCGAGTACTCGGTACTCGGCCAAATTTTGATCAGATACTCGGCCAATACCGAGTAGTTGCAAAAAATTGAATATATTAAAATTAACAAAAAAGCTCAAGCATATATAATTTTCTGCAACCATTTACAATTCAAATTTAAATTTTGAGAATGATGAAGTTTGAAATACTTCAATGGAATAAATCTTGGTTCGAATGTCTCGAAAGTTAATAAAACTTTTTTGTTAAAAATTGTGCAAATATGGAATTTTTGCTACAAACTAAAATTAGTTATAAGATATATAAAAATACCTTAGCTTTAAAAATAAAAGGAAATAAAACAACGTTAGAAGCACAGTGCTGGATCACTGCAGATACGTGTTTTGGCGTTACGAGGAATTTCTTTTTCAATGCACAAAATGTGATCTCGTTGATTTAAAGGCATCCGGCAAAAGTCGAATTTTTTGTCGTATGCCTTTACATTCTTTAGTTCACATGTTATGCACTGAAAAGACGATCCTTGTAACACAGAAAAACGTGTCTGCAGTGTTCCTGCACATTTGTTTTTTTGCTTTTAAAAATTATGTTTATCGAACTAGACCTATAATGAATAAATTTGTGTAATTTGTTTTAATTCCAACTTGATAAGTCATACCTTTTATTTATTCATTTTTAATTTAAAAAAAATTATTTTTGCAAAATTTTGTAGTTAAATTTCAGCAGGAATTTAGTTTAAAAACTATTATATGGACAAGGAGGTCTATACTACTATTTCAATAAGTTCAAAATTCATCGGTGTGTGTCGGTGGTCCTTCTTTCAACATAATTGGTACTGGGAAACTCGGCGGAGTAGTGAAAGGCCGAGTTACTCGGTAACTCGGTACTCGGCCGAGTAGTAAAAGGCCGAGTACTCGGTACTCGGCCAAAGTGCTACTCGGTACGTCTCTATTCATCTGTTTTGTTGAGTCTGAGGACATAAAATGGATATAAATGGTATTAAATAATATGCCTCATCATGAAAATAAGTCTTGGATAATGTGCCAAACAAAAATTCTTAGTTGCGAATTGATTTTTGACCTGTTATTTCAAGCTTTATCATTATACCTACCTGCTTTATTAATCCAAAATTATTTAACGATATATCATAGACCTGTATTTTTCCCAATTACGTCCACTTTTTTCTAGTTTCATCAACTGCTTTGGTTTCTCCCTTGAGAAAACCGACCCTGCCTTAATGCTCCTCCATTAACTTTTTTTCAATATAAATTATTAATACTTAGTTTTGATTTTGTGTAATTTAATATATTGCATATTGGAGACCAGGGACTAACAAGACAAATTTTGAATTTACAGTAAAATTGGTAAGTAACCCAAAATATTTTTTCAAAAAATCAAAGTAGATAGGGGAAAGGGGAGCTTATGTGAACATGGAGCACATGTGAACGTGGTATGTTTTACTAGGAGAACATCAAGCAAAAAATCTTTTATATGCATTAATGTTCACCTTTTTCAATTTTAAAACGCTTTTTAATACTAACTTTTAATAATATTTGCACTATTTCTGAGGCTTTACAACGTAAAAATTACTTTCATTTTTTTTTTCCTTTTATAGACAAAATGTAGTCTTAATGTTTTAAACTTTGAAATCGTTTTCCTAAACCTATTTGCTTTAAATGTGTTAACAATAACCTGGTTTTAAATTTCATATTTTGTAAAGTTTTACAGTTCACTTCATAATTCATGTATTTGTCCACAATGTTTCTTAACATTTTGAAGCTTTTGATGAATTAAAACAGGTTCTACTTAGTTGCTTTCGTTGTTTCCTGTGCTTACGAATTTTGTCGGTGCACACATGGTTGTATGCCTTATTGTACTGTTATACATGTATGAAAACATGTAATCATCATTATGGCTTGTTCCATCTACAACGAAGTGCAGAATGTTCTACAAATGGTTAGACATATAAATATTTAAACTTTTATTGTACGTTTGGGGTCATTCACTGTATGCCTTAAAATGTAATAGGCAAAATGCCTATTTTCATATTTTTTCTTATTTAGTTTTTGTGACATGTATAAAATGAAAAATAAATTGTATAGTTTCTTTTTGCACTGTACTATGTGTGTTGGTTCTTTCTTTGTCACAATCTTTTGCGAAAAGATATGTTTCTTTGGTGTCTAAAATATGAGCATATGCCTAACACTTTGAGGCATATGCTCATATTTCATAACACTTCGTTCGGACACCCCCCCCCCCCCCCAAAACCGACTGACACAGTGGTTCAACAGTTGGCAAAAAATAACTTAAATAAATAAAAAATTGTGGTCTCCAATGAAGTAACCATGCTTCAAAGCGTTAACGCCTTGTCTTTTACTAAAATTTTGGAAGTCTTAAACTTCAAAAAAAAAAAAAAACATTCATTAAGCTAAAAATTTTCTAAAATGCATCCTTGTATAAAATTTGCAATGTAAATCAAAATACAAAAGTGACAATCAGCAACAGGCTCTACATCCAGCTAAGTTGATCCTAGTCAATTAATAAATCACCACTGTGCATCACATGACTTCCTTTTTACTCCAATTTAACATCACTTTCCCCATTACTGGCAATTTTAATGTGATGTTGGTGATAGTTTACTGTTTAAATATCACCAACAGTGGCCAAATTGAGACCAGATTAAAAATAATTTTAAAAAATCGCCAAATTCGTCACCAAGTTGGCAACCAAAAGTCTGGCGATATATCGCCAAGTGTCCTCCAAATTATAACACCACTTGAGTTTACATCGAAATTAACAATGATTTCTCCTCAAAAAGGGGCAAAAGATCCCTTTAGAAACACCCGAATGCAACCAAAAAGGGGAGATGCACAACTAGACCCTACTAGGAGTCTTCGTAAAAAATTTCAACTTTCTAGGACATACCGTTCTTGAGTTATGCGACAGACATACGTACATACAGACGTCACGTGAAAACTCGTTGTAATTAACTCGGGAATCGTCAAAATGGATATTTTCCTTGTTTATATATGTTTTTTTTTTTCTTCAATAATAAAGAATATTTTTGAAAAACACTCAACTCAGCATTCTGGAGTTGCATAAATTACAATACAACATATTCACTACAAGAACCAAAATGGGAAATAGCAAATTTCTTGCGCTTTGTATGCTCAATGCTCAACCTTGTGAAATTATGGAGATACCGAAATAGCATTCACTGCTCCACATATGAAGAAAAATGCTCATGTATGCATAAATTAAAATCATGTGTTTTCAGTGTAAAAGATTGCGCTTTTGAATAGCATGTTTGGACACAACAAGGCAATTTTTTTCCTTTTAGAAAGACAGCGAGGAGGATTGCTTGTTTTAATGATTGAAGCTAAAGACTATGCAATACTGTTTCTCGGTTTTCACCATGTAACCAAATGTCGCTATTTCTTTAATATTTCTTTCTTTAAATTTGTTAACACGTAAAATAATTCGCCAACTAAATTAAGTGAATCCATAAACAGCACAAAAACTTCCATTAATTTATCTATGCACAATTTCAAACAATTGCCATATTTTTACTGTTTATTGGAAACATTTCGGGTTGCATCATTGTATAATCATCAGAAGTATCTCTTTATTTGGCGACTCTATTTCTTCGATGAAAATTAATTACACATAGTTTTACAAAGTAGGGAGGAGGAGTCTCATTTAAGGTATCCCAAAACGATTAACGCAAATTTAATAACATTTTAAATCGCAATAAGGAATTACGGGCAGCTACACTTTTTAAAAGTTTGTACTTCAATAGCAATATAGAAAAGGTTTTAGACGATGTTAAAAAAGAAAGAAAAAAAAGATAAATCTTTTTAAACAAGTGAAGTTTAATTTTATATTTTGGAAATTCCTCAAATTTATATATGCTTAAATATCGTTTTTCCGTTTCTAAAAGAGTACTATTGTGTTCTTCATACTTATTGCCATTTTACTTTTATGGGTAAGGAAGAAGCTCTTTTTTTAATCACTTCAAAGCAGTGTGTTTTGAGTTACTTCAGTTACAGCAGAGAACGATCTGGTAACTAAATAAAGTCATGAAATAGAGTCTGCCCCCTACCTCCAGTTACCGTCGAAGAAAGATTTATTTTTGGCCAGAAACGGCCAAATACATGCAAAACATTTCCTTTATAGCATCTTCTGTTCGGAATTAAAAATCATATCTTATGAATGTAGATTAACCAAACATTTTACGCAGTTTCATAAACTTGGCAAGTCTCTGCTGAATGTATGATACTGTGGTCCTTTGGCGATAAATAATGGATTAGGATTTATTATTTTACATCTTAACGTTGCTTTTAATTGCAAGAAATATAAAATGACATTTTAAAAACTTATTTGATAGGCAAGGTTATGATAACGTGTTGGAGACAAGTGTTCAAAAATTTTGGCGCTACAGCCATTACAAAAGTTGCATTAAAATGTAAAAATTCCGCCAAATTAATTTTGGTAAAAAGATCATCAAGAACTATGAGGTATTGAAGTTAAAATTAATCCGCCAAATTAGTGAAACAACACTCTTAAATAACATTAAAACTAATATTAAAATGTGAATTAATCCACCAAAAATCCATTTTTTTTATCTCCAGTCTTACCAGGCGACTACTTTAGTGCATTGGCGAATTATATAAAACTTTTATGAAACTTTTCATTTTCTTTTTTGTGTGTGTATTTTTAAGGGTTAATGATGCTAATTAGGATTTTGGGGAATTAATGTTCCTATTTTAATGGCGACAATGGAGAATATTGTTCTTTCTTTCTTTTTTCCTTTTACTTTGTTTTTGTTTTTTATCCTATGAGACCTGTACTGATGAAGATTTTTGAAAATAATCATAACTGAGAAAATCAGAGGGAAATGTTATTTGAAAACGCTGATAGGGACCGGACCATTCTAATAGAGACTTTTGGGAATTTTTCTCTTTGCGAAATGAGAAGTTTTTTTTTTTTTTTTTTCTTTTTTTGTACTATTATCCTCATTTTTTGGGAACTTTAAAAAGAAAAAAAAACTGTTGTGCTTACTCTGATTTTAATGGTATTTTTACTCTGAACATATTCGTATTGTAATCAGGACCGTTTACGTTATTTAGAAACAGTTGATTTCCTTCTGGTGGGGATTTTAAAGGTTTGATGTTCAGACATTATTAGAATCAGGATTTGTAGTGATTGTTGACCCTTTTTTTGGGACGATTTCTACGGTAAGAAGTTATACATTATACAATGTTATATATTTGACGGAGTTCTGGATTATAAGGGAACTGTTTCACTTTATTTAAGAATAGTTGACCTCACTCGAATTGGATTTTTTGAGAATTACCCAAAACTAACTTCTTTTCAACTCCTGAATGTTTTCAAGATTTATTTTGTGTGATTTTTTGAGTGTGTTCCAAGTTTCGCCCACATTTCATTTACCACCCTTCCCCCTGATTTTCAGTTTTAATCATACCTTTTGATACATTTAAGGGGGCAGGCAATTTGAAATGTCAACGAAACTAGAGACAAACAATTTTTTGGTAACTATTTGACCTCTGCCTGTAATGACCATTAACTTGAATCGATTGAAAAAAAACTATATCAACGTGAGCGAAGCTGCGGGTAAAAGCTAGTACATAATAAACATGAACACCGCTGAAAAATCATAAAGTATGAAAATCATTCACGTAAAAGAAGTCATGTAGGATATTATTTTATCATTGTTATTGCGTTTTCTTTATTTATTTACTAGCTGCGTCACCCTGCTTTGCAGGGTCTACCTCGGAAATGAAAGTTATCTCAAGTGACGTGTGTAAAAATCTCCCGATCACAGGAAAAGCCTCAAAACAAAAGCAAGAATTTTATTTGTTCACAGTCGAGAAAAAAATGGCAACACATCGTTCTTCTCAATGATTTTATTCATGCTAATTAAAACTGAGCTCGCGGCGGATGATAAATTTCCGATTTAATATTGATGCTCCTTTACTTAAAAATGCTAAAAATTTTCTCCTGGTGATTTACAGCCTTTCTGGTTTTGAAATCTGAAGGAAGTCAATCTACTTCAATGGTATTTTTTGCGGGCTTTCGAATGAGACTGAAATCAAGACAGTCGGATATTTATTTCCGGTAGAAAGAGCTATTTAATGCCCTTTTCAGGTCCTAAAATTAAAATTCGAACGGTTCAATATTTTTTACTGTTGATATTTTGTATAGGAAACATACATTCCTACATATACACATATATATTCTCTGTTTTATTTATATAGATTTATTTTTGAGTAAGGACAAATTTTTAACGTGGACGAGCAAAAATCTCTCAAAGCTGGTATTTCTTCGGAGCGGTGCCGCTCCGCCGGATTACCGGTTGAGAATCCCTGCTATAGCCGGCTAAAGCAGAATTTTTAATTGCTCCAAATAAAGAAGAAAAAAAAATTAAAAATATTAATTTGAATTTTGTCATCTTGAGTTCAAATTATGTTTTTCGCAATCACGAGTGTGTGTGTATATGTAACCGTGTGTGTTTGTGTGTGGTGGGTATGTGTGTGTGTGTAGGCATGTGTGTTTGTGTCTGTGTGTAGGCATGTGTGTTTGTGTCTGTGTGCAGGCATGAGTGTGTGGGTAGTTGTGTGTAGGTGTGTGTGGGGGTATGTGTATGTGTGTGTAGGCGTGTGTGGGGGTATGTGTATGTGTGTGTAGGCATATGTGTTTGTGTATGTGTGTAGGTGTGTGTGGGGTATGTGTATGTGTGTGTAGGCGTGTGTGGGGGTATGTGTATGTGTGTGTAGGCATATGTGTTTGTGTATGTGTGTAGGTGTGTGTGGGGGTATGTGTATGTGTGTGTAAGCGTGTGTGGGGGTATGTGCATGTGTGTGTAGGCATATGTGTTTGTGTATGTGTGCAGGCATGAGTGTGTGGGTAGTTGTGTGTAGGTGTGTGTGTGTATGTGTGTAGGTGTGTGTGTATGTGTGTAGGTGTAGGTGTGTAGGTGTGTGTGTGTATGTGTGTAGGTGTATGTATGTGTGTGTAGGTGCATGTATGCATGCGTGTAAGTGTATAATATTGTCGAAACCTGGAGACGGCTTTCGCTATAGGAGCAGCATCGTGAGGAGCTGGTCGACGGTGATGCTGCGGAGGGTGCTTGCTGGTGGGAAAAATCAAAGGAACGTTAAAAACAGTCAAATGAAAGCAATAAGCAATCGTGATTGCTCAAAAAAGGGACTTTGAAAATGCTCGATTAATCTGGGATGGAATCATTCTGCTTCGCCCCTATACTTACGTAAGTTGGGCAGCAAAAACAAAGTTGTACCCTTTTAATACCACGTGGCAACTGTGAAGGCAATAAATAAGTCGTTGATTCGAAGTCACACTTCAGTGGGCTGTTTTGTTTCAAAAAAATTATCTCCAAGGCTCGTGCTTGGTAGAGAAACAAAACCTCATGATGAAAGAGCATGTTTTTAAGAACCCTGGAAACAACCGAGTCTTTCGAAACGCGATTCCTGGGGAAAGGCGGCATCTGGCCAAAAAAAAAGGGCCAATGACTCAAACGTTGACTGCTGCGAGTCATTTTATTATTAAGGCAAAAAATTGGCAGTTGAGGATGGGAAACTGAAGAGCTCGGAGCTGATGAGTTTGCAACGATAAGAGCTGTATATTCAGTTTAGGTTAGATGTTTAGTTACAGTAAATAAAATTAACTAACTTCAGCGTTTTCATTTGATGAAAATTTTATCTTTTTTGCTTATTAAATTTATATGTACACTAGCTGCATTGCCCGGCTTTGCCCGATCTACCTTGAAAAAAACCATTGTGTCAAGTGAAGTATCTTCAATAACCAGGATTAAATAAAAGAAAAAAAAACCATCATGTAAAATTTTCTCGCCAAACAATGACGACAGATACTAAAATACTTTTAAGAAATTAAAATAAAATGAGAAAGATGGATTTAAAATGCGTAACCATTGAAACACAAAATAAAATAAGTTTAAGAATTGAAAATGAGAAAGATGGAAATAAGCAATGAATTCAAAAAGCGTTACCGTGGAAACGCAAAATAAAATGGTCAAAAACTTGAATAGAGAACAGATTTTTGAACTTCATTTAATTCGCTTGTAACTTTTTTTCTAATGGAGATAGAGGGTTAAACTTTCGACCTTAGGTCGAGTTAGATCTGGAGTAAAGAAAACAGCCCTTTCCAATGCTGTCAAAAAAAAAATCTCTGGGACAATTCTTTCACTTTTTATTGATGGATTTAATGAAGAAAGTGGTGCCTAAATTTCAGCTAAGCCTAAAAAAATTCGAGCTAAAAACGTAAAAAACTCCCGCCGCAATTAAGTTAGAGCATTGGAACAAATTGCGTAGAACGCGGAAAATTCTTCTCTTTCCAACGATATGTAATATTACTATTTGCGAGTAATTTTTCACCCCCATATTCGGGAATTTATGTGAAAATTGGGCCTAAATTGGAATAAAAAAAAGAACTATTCATCGAATTGTTTTCGAACTGGTCTGCAAACCTTCTCAGGACTTAAAGGAACAAACTGAAAATGTCAGCAAAATCGGCCGGGTAGTTCTCGAGTTTTGCGAGTTCAAACAAACAGACGCTTTTTGGAGACTTCATTTTATACTATGTAGAGATGCTTTAAATTTTTTACAAGAATTCATGGTTGAAGCAATATTACTTTTACGCACCATAGCGGGCGTCTCCTCCAACCTTTTCCAACCCTAAATTTTATGGGGGGGGGGGGCGACGGGCCAACAATCCAACATTTCAGTCAGAGCCGTGTCCAAGGGGAGGGTTTTAGGGGTTAAACCCCTCCCATTGGAGAAAAATAATAAATCAAATGAAGAATATGTATGTTTGACTTTTATTTAATTTTTCTGTGAAAATTAGTGTGCACCGCTTCTTTATAATTCGTACTGAAGTTTTTCTGATATTTGCGAGTGTTAGAGCTTTACCAACTAGAAGAATATTTTTACACTATGGTGGAAGAACCGCTCAGTGATTTGTCAAGACAAAGCCTTAACTGCGTTAATATTGCTAAAGGATGATGTAATGATGAGTTTGGCTTATGTTGCAGCTATGAAAGTCCATTAGTGATTGAGTTTGGAAACGTAATTTGCATCTGCAATAAGCTCTTTATTCTTTAGTTTATTAAGAACTAGCAGTACCCGCACAGCGATGCCCGCGCTAAAAAATTAAGGGAAGTCCGTTGAATAAAAAAATAATCGACGATCCCCCCCCCCCCTGATGCAGTGGCGGATCTAGCCGATCATTTTGGGAGGGACTATCCAAAATTTTTGAACAAACTCTCGAGAAACATTATTAAAATGAATGATTCTAAAGAGAGAGTGAGGGTGTTTGGAAAACCCCCTTCCTTAATATTTTACCTTAAACGATCTAAAAATCTAATTTTAAGCTACTTTTGCACGTATTAGAGAAAGCGATGGAGGATTTGTGAGCTCTCCCTCCGAAAAATTTCGAAATTAAAGCCATAAATACGCAAATTTAGGCTCTCTTTGGTCTCGTGAGTAATACAACAGCATTTAGAGAGCGTCCAAGTGTCTAAAGTTGGAATCTAGATATGATGCAAACGAAGGAGTAAGATTTTGGAAATAATAATTCTTTTTCGAGGAGAGAGATATAATTTCTCTCCCAATTAAGGCTTAAATTTCTTTTAATGTAAAAAACATGTGTTAAATTTTATTATTTTCTCATAGTATTTTCGATCTTTTTACTTCCTTTTACAAAAAAGGAAGTATTGTATTCGCAAAAAAAAATTTCACTCAAAAATCGCCCTTAATTTCCATTTTGCTCACCCCCAAATGAATGTTGAGTTTTTTTTTCGATTCGACCACATGCGGAAAAGTGCCTAAGAATGTATAGACACGCGAAATATCCATTTTGACCATCACCGAGGTAATTACAACGACTTTTCTCGTGACGTCTGTATGTATGTGCGTATGTGTGTATGTGCGTATGTGCGTATGTGCGTATGTATCTCGCATAACTCAAAAATGGTATGTCCTAGAAAGTTGAAATTTGGTACATAGACTCGTAGTGGGGTCTAGTTGTGCACCTCCTATTTTGGTTGCATTCGGGTGTTTCTAAAGGGGTCTTTTGCACCTTTTTGGGGGGAAATCATTGTTAATTTCGATGCAAACTCAAGTGGTGTTATAATTTGGCGGTCACTTGGCGATATATCGCCAGTCTTTTGGTTGCCAAGTTTTGTCGCCAACTTGGCGAAAAATTTGGCGATTTTTTTTTTTTTTTTTTTTAAATCTGCTTTCAATGTGGCCATTGCTAGTGATATTTAAAGAGTTAGAGAGAGAATCCCATTAAAATTGCAATAATAGGGAAATAGCATTAAATTTTTGTAAAAGGAAGTCATGTGATGCACACATCAGCTCGTTTTTCTTTAAAAAAAAATCCTACAATCACAAGGCTTTGGGAGGGGCCATGGCCCCCATGGCCCCCTCTAGATCCGCCCCTGCCCTGATGTGAAATCATCATTTCTCTTTAACAAAATGCGTACACCTTTTTAAAAGTACAATTCTTTGAAATTTAAAATAGTTTACCAAATAAATAAAAATTCCATCAAAATTACATTTGCAGTAAAATAGTTTGCAACTCAAAATTCATCGCCAAATTCGCCAAGCGACTTTCTAATTTAAAAGAAAATCGATTAACATACGCAAAATGAATTTAAGATAAAGCAATAACAGTAAATTATTCATAAGCAAAAAAGGCAACTTTCCCCAAAATGTTCAAAAAGAAAGTAATTGAAAATTGTCTGGAAAATGAACCTAGTGTTATAGTTGAAAATTGTCTGGAAAGTGGAGCTAGTGTTATAGCTTTTTCTCGAAAGAGAAGCCTTGAAAATTGGCTCAATTAGAATCGCTTATATCTCCGGTTCTAATTAAGTGAGAGAAATGAAACAAACACATTCTTAAACAGAAAAAAACCCCTTTACAACGATATATAATGTTAGGGGGTGGGGGGATTTTTTCAACCACCAATTTGGCGAAACATGTGAATTTTTAGCTTAATTAATTAATTAGAAAATAACTAATTCGAAATGTAGAATTCGGGCTTCGAGTGCAGACCCCCGGGTACATTCGAATTTTGTGCCAAGTTTCAGGGCTGTAGGTGCTATGGGGTCTTCTGGCCATCGGGTACATACAATACAAACAAAGAAAGAAAGAAACACCGTCACCTTTATATATTTAGATTTGAAGAATCTGTGGACATCCTCATATATATAATATCCAATGATCGAGTAACCCGCGAGTTTCAACAATGAAACTCGCGTTATGCCAATATAATTTGATAATATGTTTTGGTAATGTTTAACATGCAGGGTAAGGCTTTATTGTGACAAGGCTGAACTCAATCCGGTAACTTAACTATTTTACTGGTGAGACTGTGTCATTTCACGGGAAAGAAGAAATGGTCTACAATGAACGCTACCTACTGGTGTTTAGGGTTCATTCACTGGCGTTAGAGTTACAATTTCAACTATCAAAATATCACCAAACAGGCAATGGCTTCGTTTAAATGTAGAAGCAATTTTCACCCGTCATACCTTTACGGGCGATTTTCTAGTTTATTAATACTTATTGCAATATACCACATTGTGAAAATATTTGATTAAAAAGCAGCAGATGTTTTTTAAAGAAACAAACAAGATTCAATTAAAAAGTCTGTAAAATTAAGGTACACTGCAGTCTCTTGTGCAGCCAGAATTATCCTTCCAGGGTGGGCGGGGGTTACAGCAGTCTGTAAAGGTGTAGAAACGCCATACTGAGATCGGCAATTCAGCGTAAAACTCAAGTTTCCGTGGAATTCAACCCCCTACCACCACCACCTACCCCTCGGGTAAGGACGTAGAAACTTTAAAACCCCTCCCTTTATGAAAACCTGGACACGGGCCTGATTTCAGTTCCAATGGACTAGTTAGCGCTATCACTATAGGGGCGTGCACAGAAATTTTGGGGCTAGTCATAAATGGCTTTTACGGACCCCTCTTCATATTTGCTTACCCCTACCTCCCTATATAATTCACCCCTCATTTTAAAAATCTCGGGGCCCTTTTAGGCTCGGGCCCGGACCAACAGGTGTCCCTCCCCCCTCCCCTGTGCACGCCCCTGCTACCACCCCCACCGCAGTACACTTGCGAATTGATTTTCAATTCACGCTTTTGTTTACTTTTAAAATGCTTAAAAGGAAATTATAGTATCGAATTTTTAAAAAATGCTTTTTTAAATTTGGAAGCTTTTCTCGTGCCTGACGAAATCTATTCGCGGGCCGGGTGTGGACCGTGGGCCGTATGTTGGAGACCTTTTTCTCAATAGCAACAGGCCTCCTTTACCATGCCTTTCTCTTCACTATACCGTTCAGTAAAGTTCCTTAAGATTTCTTCATTTAAAAGAAAAATCCTGAATCAATGGCTGCTAATAGAAAAGTAGCAACTAATTTCAAAATTTCGACAGCAATTTGAACTGTCAGGTTAAGTTAAGAGAAAGAATTTGAAAAGATAAAAATGGTTCAAATGAGATAAAAATGGTTCAACAGGGACAGAATTAAAAATAAAGAGGAACGTACGGAACGGACTAAGAAAGAGACAGAACAAGTTAGTTTTAGAATTTTCAAAATGATTTCTAGAGTATAAGTTAAAAAAAAACGATTTGAATCAATATTTTTTCTAAACTTCCTTTGATTTAAATCGTGATTGGAATCAGTTATTTACATCGTTCTGGCCCTCTTTAGAAAGTAACAAGTAAGTACAGGAGTTTAAATGAAAGTCCATTCAATATATAAATACCAAAAAATAAAAGTGCATTTTTGTATAAATACGAAACAATATTGGATGCGAAACAGGTAACAAATATATAAGGATAAATTTTTGCAAAAAGACGATTCTACATAGCATCTTAGTTTTAGAAGGGCTAAAAGCAGTTGTTGGAAATTTTTAGACTACAAATTTTTTAGTTTTCCGGGGAAGGAAGCGATTGGACCTTTTCTTAAGCAAAAAATAAATCCCCATTATCTTTTATTGTGTCTGAGGATACGCTTGATTTATATAAGGAGCCATCAATTTTATCAATCCCTTCCATTTCTTGACCTCGAGACGGCCCTGTACATATGCGGCAAGGGCAAAGTTTCCTAGAAAGCGTTCATAGTTTTATTTGTCTTTTGTTCATTGGCCCACTCAAAACTTCGTTTTGAATCGTCGTTATTACAATCGAATAGAAAATATTTCAGTTTTTATTTTGCCTTATAAAAAATTAAAGTGAAGATTTTTTTTTTTTTTTTTGAGCAATCACGATTGCTTATTGTTCTTATTTGACTGTTTTTGGCGTGCTGTCATTTTATTTTCCCCCCGCCTCCCTCTGCCAGCACCACCCGTCGACCGGGTGTCGCACCTCACGGTGCTGCTCCTCTAGCGAAAACCGTCTCCAGTTTGCGTCCATATCCTACACGCATACATACACACACGCATGCCTACACACACACATATACACAAACACACATACCCACACACTCATGCCTGCACACAGACATAAACACATGCCTACACACACACACGCCTGCACACAGACACAAACACACGCCTACACACACACACAAGACGGCACACAGACACAAACACACACACACTCACACACATGCCTGCACACAGACACAATCACCCACCTGCACACACACACACACGCCTGTACACATGCAAAAAAAAAACACGTTATTGCGAAAAACATAATTTGAATTCAAGATGTCAAAATTCAAATTATTTTTTTTTTTTAAACTTTTTTTTAAGGCACATTTTTTTTTTTTTTTTTGCTAAAAGTAAAAAATAATATTTCAATTTAAGTTTTGTCATATTATACATTGTTCTTCCTTTATGTACTGTAATTTTAAAAATAAATTTCCAATTTGTTCACTTTGAAAAAGTTAAGTCATCTTAACTTTGCCCATATTCCCCTACATGAGTCGCAATAACGTGTACAAGCTTGCATCTATCGCTGCGTTTCTTTGCTTAGTCAGTGGCGTAGCCGTAGGGGGAAGATGGATGGTTGTAACTCCCCCCCCCCCCCAAGAAGTACAAAAAATATGTGTATGAACACACATGCAAGAGCCTAAAAATTGCGCATGTTGGCATTAAATTCTGAAAATTTTCATGTGACACCCCCCTCCCCCTTTCCCACGAAAAATTTCTCGCTCGCCTTTGATTAGAGCTACTAAGCAACAACTTTGAAAAACCGCTTTAAAACCTTTCTTAAAATCTAAAATACTAGAAAATCGCCCTTCAAGGTATGACAGGTAAAAAGTGTTTCTACATTTGAACGACCCCATTGCCTGTTTGGTGATATTTTGACAGTTGAAATTTTAACTGTACTGTTTAACCACGGATTGTATGTAATCTGGCAATCTGCCAAGTAAAGTCGATTCCATCTGAATGAATCTAGTAGGGATGATGGGAAAATAGCGATGGGATATTGATACACGCGTTTTATAATGTCACTAGTGCCTTATTTATTTATTGCATTCTCAGAAACAAAATAAGGGGAAACAAAAATAGTTACCATGGAAACAACAACAAAAAAAAAAAAATATTTTTATTTTGTTCAGGAACGTAAAAGCAAGATGGTAAGCTCAAAACTTTGTTGTGAATAAATAAATCAATTAACTTTTGCCGTGAGAATATAGATCGAATATACTTTAGATTTAAAAAATGTTGCTATGAGCAAATTTTCATTTTTACAAAACTAAGTTAAATAATAGAGATGCAAAAGTGCACATCTAAAACAAACCAATTAACACCCCTATAAACTAATAGATACGTCCATTTCCGCCTATAAACCGGATATTAGCCTTTCTATGTAATCGATGGTCAGACAGTAGCTTCATTAGATTAGCCCTAAGCTCCAGTAGATCGCGTTCATTTTTGACCACTTTTTCGTTTTCCTATTCTTATTCAGAGTCACAACTGACTACAACTGTATTTATGACGAGGACTGCATACTAAGTGCCTTGCCTCCATTATTTTATATACCGATAGATGGCAGCACCATCTCCGGATCGAACAGTTTTTGAGAATTTAGAACAAGTTCAGGAGCTAAAATAGCTACCTGGTGCTAGCACCCCCAGAGGTATCGTTTCACTTGGAGGACATTGAGACCACGAGCATATTTAACGTCGCTCAGTCCCCTTTAATGACGACGGTGGGTCTTCGACCATCGAGGTTCGAACCCAGGACCCTCCGGCCCCGAATCCGACACTCTACCGATCGGAATACCACGGCCCCCTTTTTCGTTTTTTCATTCTTTTAAAATGACAGTCTTACCAGTAAAGCAGTTAAGATACCGGATCCAGTTCAGCCTCGCCAGAATAAAGCCTTTCCCTGCATGTCAAACATTACCGAAAAATATCATAAAATTATCATGTCGTGTAGCGAGTTTCATCGTTGATAACGTCAGGAGCGTTACTCGATCATCCGCTATTATATATATGAGGATTTATAAAATTGTCTCATTGTAATAAATTTGTGACTTGTTACGCATCAGTCACTTTCTGGCTTTGTGTGCATGAAGTGCGTGAGCATTGCATTTGTCGTCATTTGTTCCTGATGGTTCTGATTTGTAGTCGTATTCTGGAACTCTGCGCATCAAGGAAAAAACATTTTTTTCGTTCCCGTGTAATTCTAAGGGGCTTAGAAATTCAACGCTTGTAAGTGTGTGTGAACTGGGTCTGAACAGAAGCAAAATTTGGGGAAAGATATAAAAATATAGCATTTGAATAATTATATTGATTTTGCTATTTTTCTTTACTAATAATAAAGCTCAAAGTCTCTCTGTCTGGAGCTGTGACGCGCATAGCGCCTAAACCGTTCGGCCGATTTTCATGAAATTTGGCACAAAGTTAGTTTGTAGCATGGGGATGTGCACCTCGGAGCGATTTTTCAAAAATTCGATGTAGTTCTTTTTCTATTCCAATTTTAAGAACAAAATTATCATAAGATGGACGAGTAAATTACGAAATTATCATAACGTGGAACCGTAACATGGGTGCAAGTCAATTGGCGAGAAAATTCACCATACATTATTTGTAAATATACAGGCGAACCAAAAGATCTTTTAATTTTTCTATTACGGGCAAAACCGTGCGGGTACCACTAGTTCCAAATAAAATCACTTGTAACTATCAGACGATATTTCTCGCAACATGTTCCTGCGCTGCTACAAATGGACATATTTATCATGCATTTTTTTTTTAAACACCTCTGATTTGGAAATACAGTCAACTTACAATTCATCCCCAACATGTGTAATTTCAAGCAACGGAAAGGTAGTTGCGTTTGTTTAAAATTCAACCCAGGAATCGCTATTGCGAATGGTTAGCCTAGCGACGGTTATTTCTCAGCTTTATTTTCTTCCAAGGTCTATTTCGGGAGCTGCATTGTCTCATCACGGTGATGCAATTCGTTCTTGTCTTTGATCTTAAACGTGTTACCCTTTTGATAATCAAATGACTCCACGGCGGTTAAAAGAACTTCTGCCAAGTTTCCAAACAAGGGGGAAACAAAATTTTTTCCGAAAGAGCCGCAACGTTTTTATTTATTTATTTATTTATTTATTTTTTAATGACGCAGAACTGATTCAACTCAGAATTCTAAGAAATTAGGAATGTCGTGGGTGTTAGTATTTCCTGAAAAAATATTGCACCTTGGGGCAATCATGGGTGCAAACTAGGACTGGTGATGTACCGATATATCGTCTTATATATATTAGGGTGTCCCGAAATTTTTTTTTTCCGTTTTTCTTAATGCAAGACCTCTCAAAATTTGCGAAATCGATCGTAAATTACAAAAATAATTTAAAAAATAGAATAAAACTATATCTTCAGGGCTCTACCGATCGTCAAAGTTTTGAAAAATTGTCATTTTTATGGCAACTGAAAAAGAAGTACTGTGAATAAAGTTATAAATTTACTGTGAAATAAAAGCTCGACAGCTGAAATAAAAAGATCGTGATTCGTAATATCAACACGAACAGAAAAAAAAACATATGGTGCATCCCATATAGGCATTTACAGTAGTATGGTGATTACTACTGTAAATGCCTATATGGGAATAACCCCTATTTCCGCAGTAGAATCGTCCACGAAGCTTGGCGCCACGTCTCGATTTGCATGCAACAATATGTTACTGACGACTTCTACTTTGTTTGGTTTCAACTTGCTAATTCCTTTTACTTGTTTCGAGGGCTTTCTTGGCTTGACTCACGGGTGTTTTCTTCGTAGCCAAAGTAATTTTAATGCTATAAAAGTACAGTTGCAATTGTTAGTGTTATATGCCGATTCTGTTAGTTTTAAGTAATGAGTTCGAGACGTAGTGAGACTACATGTGCTATACTGGGACCTTACAAGGAACTTGATGATCGGCAGCTACGTACTGTAAAAGACGTCATAAAATTTATTTTATTTGTCAGGAGCGAATAGAAATGTATGCATAATGGAAAGGACCCTTCCAGTTCAGATATATATACAATTGTTTCTGAAAAAATCAACAGTATTTGGACCAAAGCTTCAATTCCAATCGTAACTAAGGAACGAGTAATTCAATTATTAAAATTATATTTCGAAAAGTACGTCAATTTGAAACGATACCCCAGAAGCAAACGAAGTGATAGTTTTGAAAATAAACTGGAGTGCTTTTTAGAGTCATCTGAGAAGCTCTTCGACGTTGCGGCTTGTAAGTGCCCTGTATTTGAGTCTTGTTCGTGTTTAAAACCTAAAAAGTTCCCATCAATGAGAGAAGTTTCTTGTTGGATCAAAGAAATGACAGGAAAATGGTGATAAGAGGTGTCGATAAGAAAGAAACAGCTAGATTAATGAAACAACAGCAGAGAAAACTTGAAAGGGCAGCAAAAAAGTCTTCTACTGAAAATAACGATTCTGTCTCAGCAAATTTTGATGACGATTCGATGCGTGAATTTTCTCCAGAAACGTATCCCATAACAGAGATGAATACGGCCTCTACAGGGACACCATCAACTTCAACGACAAATAGGAATACACTGATCTTGCCAACAGTTGCTAAGGTCTGTGATATATACGGTTTGTCGACGCGATCTGCTGCTGCTGTTGCTTCTGCAGTTTTAGCTGATGTCGGCTTGGTTTCAAAAGAAGATTTAACTCTAGTTGTTGATAAAAACAAAATCCACAGAGCTGTAGCTAACGCTCGGAAAGAAGCTTCCAAAGATATTGGAAGTATTGTTATAAAAAGCATTTACTTTTATGGACGTAAAGACAAGACTTTGATAAATGAGAAAATAGGAGCTCGTTACCATCGCAAAGAAATTTTATAAGAGCACATCTCAATTTTAGCAGAACCCGGATCAATTTATTTGGGACACACAACGCCAAGTCGTGGCACTGCAAAGGCAATTCTAACTTCGATTACAGCTGTATTAGAAGGTCAATGCTTGAATTCAGAAGACGTGATTTGCGTTGGATGTGACGGAACTGCAATAAACACCGGTTGGAAGTGTGGCGTGATTCAATATTTAGAGGAGTATTTGGAAAGACCATTGCAATGGTGTGTGTGTATGCTTCATGCCAACGAATTACCCCTTCGTCATTTATTCTTGACCTTAGATGGTTGCACTTTAGGTCCTAAAGAATATTCCGGACCTATTGGAAAACAGTTAGCTGGTTGTGAAAATAAAATGACATTGTCTTTTTGCGCGGTGGATGGTAATTTGCCTAATTTGCCGAAAAATGTGGTTGATGAACTAAGCACGGATCAAAAATATCTTTATGAGATTTGTCAAGCTGTATCAACTGGTTTCTGTAGTCCTGAGCTGGCAAAACGCCAACCTGGAAAAATGGCGCACTCGAGATATCTTACTTCTGCTAATCGTATACTCAGACTTTATGTAAGTACTCTTAATCCAACAGAAAATTTGCAATTACTTGTTAACTACGTGGTTAAAGTGTACGCTCCAGTTTGGTTCTTAATCAAGCAAAAGTCATCTTTTAAGGAAGCAGCCAAACATCTTTTTCAAATGATTGTGTACTCTCGATTTTTACCCGAAAACTTGAAATCTGTTGTGTATTCTGTTATCGAAAGAAATGCTTTTTTTGCGCACCCAGAAAACCTGCTGGTCAGTATGTTGTTTGATGATAGGGAGCACATTCGGGAGTTAGCATTACGAAGAATAAAAAAAGGTAGGGAGGCTGAAAATAGCACTAAACGCAGAATATTTAAAACACCAAAAATTAACTTCTCTGCTAAAGATTATACGGAAATAATTGTTTGGCAAGAGTGTCAGGTTACAGCACCACCGGTTCTTCGACATATTTCGACGAGAACCTTCAAATTATGGCAAAAGATAATAGCTTGGAAATCGTTGACTTTCCTTGCCACTCACAATCTGTGGAAAGATGCGTTAAACTAATAACACAGGCTTCACAAAGTGTTACTAACGCTACTTCTAGAGATGGCTTCGTTAGAACCAGGTTGCAATCTCGCGCAGAAATGCCAAATTTTGGACACAAAAATAAGTTTAAATTCTAAACTTTTGTCATTATTTATAAACTGTAGTTTGTTTATTTTGTTTTCTTGTGCTTTTTTTCATTAGTTTCTTAAATAAAATGCTTTCTAAACTTTATTTTTGTATTTTTTAAATCATATCGTTTAGGTCTGTCAAAAATTTAAAATATGCAAAACTTCAAAGAGCGGTAGAGCCCTCAAGATGACACACAATTCCATTTTTTTTACCTTTTTCGTGATCTGTGAAAAATTTCGCAAATTTTGACACCTCTTGTGATAGTGTAGCTCAAAAATTTTTTTTTCTCATATATGGACGGGACACCCTAATATATATCTACTAGCAAAAATACCCGGCGTTGCCTGGGTCAGTAATAATTATGAGAAACAATCGTTACTTGCCCTTGTTTTCTGTTTTAAGCGAAAGAATTTAAAACAAATCTTTTTGACGTGATTAAAAATTGAGCTTCTTCCTTACTCATTAAACTAAAATAACAATAAGTATAAAGAACAAAATAGTATTCAATTAGAAACGAAAGCACGACATTTAAGCATATACAAATTTGAAGAATTTCCGAAATATGAAATTAAACTTTACATATTTAAAAAGATTTATCTGTTAGTACTTTTTTTTAAAATCTAAAACCTTCTCTGTATGGCTATTGATGTACAAACTGTTTTTAAAAATGTAGCCGCCCGTGTTCCCCTTACACTTGCTTTAGTTATTTTGGGAAATTTCAATTTTTGTTAGCACTTGGTTCGGTTTAAAATCTTACCAAATTTGCAAGAATCATTTTGGGACACTTTCGATAATACTCCCCCCTCCTTACTAATTTTTATTATAGAAATATTGTTGCCAGATGCTGAGATACTTTTGGTCAAAATAAAATGGCGCTAAACGGTTTCATCCGAAATGTTTCCAAAATAAAAAGTAAAATTTGGCGATTGTTGGAAATCGTGCAAAAAGAAAAATTAATGGAAGTTTTTGTGCGGTTAATGGATTTGCCTAATTTAGTTGTTGAATTATTTTTACACAGTATTTTTTTTTGAGCAATCACGATTGCTTATTGTTCTCACTTGACAGTCCTTGATGTTCCGGTTCCTTTTTCAGCTTGGACCAGGGCTGCAGCACCACCGTCCACCGGCGGCGGCGCGGCTGGTCCTGACCACTGTCCCCCGGAATCCACTTTTGCTCTGCGGTGGCGTCCATGTCCCACACACACGAACGCCTACACACACACGAACGCCTACACACACACGAACGCCTACACACACACGAACGCCTACACACACACACGAACGCCTACACACACACGAACGCCTACACACACACACGAACGCCTACACAGACACACACACAAACACCTACACGCACACGCACGTACACAACACTCACTCATACACATGCATACATACACTTACGCACCCGCGCACCCACACACATGCGCCTACACAAACACACACGCTCGTGATTGTGAAAAACATAATTTGAATTCAAGATGCCAAAAATTCAAATTAATTTTTTTTTTTTAAAGTATCTTTGATTGGCGATATTTTGTTTATATGGTGAAAGCTGAGTAACATTATTACGTACTCTTTGAGTTCAAAAACAGCGACAGTGGAAAAAACTGCCAAATGCATCAGCTACTGAAATCTTTCTGAAAAAATTCTGGCGATTTTTCTGCTGGTTGGTTGGATATAGTGAGCAAGTGTCCAATCAGCATAAATAATAATAATAAACCATTAATTACATAAGTTCCGTTTAAAAGTAAAATGATCAGCCAAATCCATTTATTTTTAGCCAATCTTGTGGGAAAACGTTACTTTAAGATTTGACTTGAGAAAAGCCTCAAAAAGTCAGCGAAACGCAAAAATATTCAACAATAGAACAATTCTTGGGAGTTGAGATGACACACTAAATAATGACTTGGGTTGATGAAAGCCTTCGAACAGGGAACAAAAAAGCTTATAACTCGTTTTTTATACAACTTAGAAACTTCGAACAAATGCTATCTTCAGCAGAAAAATTGGCGCTTTCGATGGACATATAATGTTAATATGTGCACGTTTTTTTCCACCCCCATATTGGGGCATTTATGCGAAAATTGGGACTAAAAGTAGAATAAAAAGGGAACTATCAATCGGATTTTTTTCGAACTGGTCTATAAACCTTCCCAGTACCAAACTGAACAAACGGTGAAAGTTTCAGCCAAATCTACCGGGTAGTTTCTGAGATCTTAGGGAACAAATTTACTAAACTCCATTTATATATATATAGATTACCGCGGTAACGATACTTAGATTTCTATCCGTCCAATATATAGTTTGAAACGGAAATACGGGACATAATTACGGAGAAATTGAAATACTAACTCAAAAATACATAATCTTTGATAGCTCTGTGTGATGGGTGAGTGTTTGAAATTTCAAGAAATTATCTGCATTCCTCAATCAGTAATTTAATATTTAATTATAGTAAAAGGGGAAATTAACAGGCCGCCGAAGGTCAAGGTGGGCCCATTGTCAGTTTGGTCTACGGATCCCATCCCCCTATAAATTTTTCTAAAGCGGAGCCCTTCTAAGGACCGCGCCCCTAGTTTCTGAAAAGGCTGATATGGCCTCTCTTGGGCCCTGAAAAGTGAATGCGTGTTGGTTAAAAAAGCATCTTAATGCAACAATTCAAAATTAACCAATCAAAGTATCAACTCGATTCATAATTCTAATTAAACGTAAACCATTAATATTACGCTGAATTAAAGGTTTGCGAAAAATACTGAAAAGAAATATTTGTATTAAAGAAAAATGAAGAACGAAAAAAAAACCTAATGAGACTACTTTTGTCGTAGATTTATCTCACTAGCGGGAGAGCAACTCATCCCTTTCGGACCGCATAAGTTAAACGAATATAAGTCCCGAATTGAGGGAGAAAATATTGACAACGGAATTCAAGCACGTATACCAATTTTAAATCGTTATCGCAGGCCGTGGTGGCCTGATCGGTAAGGTATCGGACTTGTGACCGGAAGGTCTCGGGTTCGATCCTCGCTGGTCGATGATCCACCGTCGTCATTAATGGTGACTGGGCGACGTTAAATATGCTCGTGGTCACAATGTCCTCCAAGTGAAACGATACCTCTGGGGGTGTTATTCGGCTTCTGGTCTGGTTCTAAATTATCAAACTCTCCGTAGATGGTGCTGCCATCTATCGTGTTGTCTGAGCCAAATCGGACTTCCACCTAGAAATAGGCGCTCGATTAAAAACGGCAGCCGCAACCCCCTCTGCCTTAAAATCGAGTGGCATAAGTAGCAACAACAACAACAAATCGTTTGCAGACATAGTGTTTTTTTTTTTTTTTGTGTAAGTTCTACGCATAAACAAAATTGGAGTTGAAATGATTATACGAATGCAAATTCTAGCTTGTACGGGTGTATTTCACGTATTTCTGCCTTAACCCTGGCTATAGGCAACTCGAAACTACAGCTGACTTGATTGAAATTTTGACAAAATACAGTAACAACATCAAAATCAACATTTTGTGTACATAATTAAGGTTGATTGCAATTTAAAGAAAAACATATAAATGATTTTTTTTTTTTAAGTACAATTTTGAAGAGAAAATGATATTACTTTCAAAAACATAAATGAAAAGGAGAATTAATTACAAAATGATTAAAAGTTATTTAACATTTTCGAAACATATTTTTCAAAAACAGTCTAAATTAAAGATAAGAATGATTTTAAAAAAGTATACTGGTGCAGTAACAAAGTCATGATCAGTAGAATGTCACTGCCCTTATAGGGTGGTAACTTACTGAAAATAAGTTTCTTTGTGAAAGTTCGACGCATTTGCGTACTTGGGGCTTTTCGACTTATCAAACATAGGTTGTCATATATTAGGATTTAAGGTATCATATATTAGGATTTCCGGTTCTTTGCGAAACATCGATTGCCGTGGAAAACAGAGAATAAACTTGCATTTCTGAACTTGTATGGTTTTTTGCAAATTATGTAAAGGAAGAAAATTTTAAAGTGCAGATGATTTAAATATGGATGTTACCCCCCCCCCCCTCTAAAGTTTACATGACTCCTTCCTCCCCCCCCCCTAAAAATGTTATTCTCCAATGATGATCGAGGTCTGTTTCACAAAACTTGAAAATTTTCAAGTACCCTTTGTAAAATTTCAACAATTTGGTCTGTGCTTGTGACCCCCCTCACCACATGAGCGGGGAGAAAATAGTTGTAGCGAATGTTATTGAAAAAATTACAGAAATACTACTTTTACCGAGGCTTCTATCAATTGCAGATCTTGATATGCATAGATCTATGTCCAAGTGCCTCCCCCCAAAGATGACCTCCTCAATTAAAACGACCCCCCCCCCCCGAAAATAAACATGACATCTCATTAGACTAAAATCCGTTTAAAAAACCTTCATAAATTATTTCAGTGGTAAAATCTGTCTCATGCCCCGTATAAGGATAAGCAGTATGTGATAAAACTAAGGATTCTGGGAGGAGTTTTGATCCCAAAACCTCCCCCCCCCCCATTCATTAATGGTGACTGGGCGACGTTAAATATGCTCGTGGTCACAATGTCCTCCAAGTGAAACGATACCTCTGGGGGTGCCAGACTAGGAAGTTATTCGGCTCCTGGCCTGGTTCTAAATTGTCTCTCGAACTGTCCATAGATGGCACTACCATCTATTGTGTTGTTTTTGTACTGTCCCGGGAAAACAAATTCCTGGAAACATTGTGGCCATACCACTAAACAGTCCCTGCTTGTATAGAAACTTTCAATTAGACTTGGCAATAGGTGTTAAAACCAAGAGCTCTGGAGGAGAGGAGTTGAAATCCGAAACCGACTTTCTCTCTCTCCGCTGCGCCCCTGGTCGCTGTTTCAACTGCAGATATATGATTCCAAATCACGCAAAAACAATGTCATTTGCAATGTTTTCTTACATGGTCGAAAATTGCCAATGATTTTATATCGATCGAAGTCGAATGGGATCGATCAGATTCAGCAACCGAAACTCTTTTGCGTCTTGAATCGACTTCGGTTTGTAAATTATCGTTTCAAGTACCGTAAACCGGGGTTACTTTAGACTGACGGGGTAACTTTATAAAAACCTGTTTTTTATTTTTGAACCGTTCTGGCGGGCTTAATTTTACAATTGGCGACCCCCTGGTGGTCTCAGGGTTTCAAGACTCACTTTTCAGAGTGCGCTGACATCGCCAATTGATTGAAACAGTAAAATGGTTTTGGCAACACCGATTTATGTGTTATCCGTGATATCAGCTGTTTTCAGTTTGTTGTCCTAACCTCTTCTGATGCCACCAACTGAGCAACCTTTTGTATTCAGGTGAGTTATTTTCTGATTACACAACTATTTAAGATGATTTTGTCTTTTTTTTATTTCTGTAACTCAATTCTACGATTTACTATGAATTAAAACATAAAACAACACAAGTTGAAGGGGTAACTTTGATACATGGGGAATTCTGAATGTCGCCGCATCTGCTACAGGATTTGAATCCCAAGGATCACACCTGGAGAGAATGCACTGTTTTCAGTTGACTTGAAGCCATAGATCAAAGACTGCTGTGAGTGCACCGTGGATAATGTTCACGATATGAGAAATATCTCATGTGCCTCATTTATTTTAAAAAGTTTGTGATTTCTGTGCCTTATTCGTATTTCTTTTCGAGCGTTTACAATTTTTGAATCTATTCTTTTCAAGTTCTAGTTCAAGTTCCATTTTATTCTAATCAAGTGAAGTTACCTTGATATTTTTTATTGTTGAAATGAAGAAAAACATTACGATGGCTGTGGTTTTACATTTAAAAACACGCTTAATGTGATTTCAAGCTTTTTTCAACTTATGTTTTGTAATAAAAGAAGTTTCCTATGAATTTCTCTCTTTTTAGTTTGATTCAAACCTGATTCCTGCTAGATGATCATGCTTAGAGTGGTAAGAACCACTCTACGTGACTTAAGAACCATTTTTCATTTAAAACCAGCTTTTTAAACGCAAAAAAAAAAAAAAAAAAAAAAAAAAAGGAAAAATTGAATTTTGTTATTAAAAATACTCAGGCTATCTTTTGGATGGGGTAACTTTATTACAAATCACCGAAACAGTCGTTTTAGATGGAGAAAACACGTTGTTACAAAGTAACCCCGAATGATGGGGTAACATTAATTTGAACAAAAATGACCCCCCTCCCTCCCTATTCAATATATCGCAGAATTTCAAACGGCAATTTAAAGCTGAGATGTTAAGTTATCGTTTGGTTCAAGAATTGTTGAAATATCTTGAAAAATGAGGGTGCTACAATACAAAATATGCGAAACCTGTATCAAAGTAACCCCGGTTTACGGTAATGTGAATAAAATTTTTCAAATGAACATTCTTCTTCAAGGTGGGATTTTACTTTTGCACTCTTAAGTTCGGCACACAGATATTCTTCAAGATCCTAATTCTGTGTTTGTTATCCATTTCTTTTTTGATCTTTCCTTTTTTAGAGCTTTTTAAAGTTTTCTTCTATGTTCTTTTGTCGAATTTCATGCAGCTGTTTTATGATTTAAAAAATTGAGTTTTTCAATCGTTTATCTGACAATTGCTCAATTATTTTTCACTTAACCATCCCTGCACTCGTCGCAAGAACTCGCCACGTGAGAATTTTTCAGACACCACTTATTTCCCTTAAAAATTATTTTAAAAGCATTTTCTGCTCAAAATATTTCATTTACAATTTATCCTGAGCACCAAGTGTTATGCAACACAATAACACTTAATGAAACAAGTGATATATTTGACGAATTTTTTTTTTTTTTTTTTTTTAAAGACAGTTTTATTTCTTCCTGGTGTGAGTATTTTGCTCTCGACGGGGGGGGGGGGGGATGGGAGTTAACAGGTGAAAATTGTTTTATATTTTTACACGAGTTGTTATAGTCCAAATCGTTTTATGGTTTTCTTTTTTACGACCAGACATGTAGCTAAAAGTTTTTTTCTTTTTGAGCAATCACGAACTGCTTATTTACCTCACTCGACCGAGGTTGATGTTCCTTTGATTTTTCAGGCTACCATGACAACGAAAATAAGTCATATTTTATGTTACAATTGGAATTCAAAAAAATTTCTGAATGTTTTGTTATTTTTGTTTTAAGGGCCAAATTCTATATGTTTGAAATCGAAGTTGCAAAACTTTTCTTTCTCTTTCATCTTCCATTTCAAACCTTAGAAATTGAATTTTTTAAGAAATTGAGTGCTGTTGAAGTTTTTACATTTTTTCTGCATTTTACTCCAGCAAAACTAATTTCCCTCCTCTAAAATGCCAAGGAGCACTTTCACGGTTTGAAAAAATAAATCCAAGCTACATCCCTGGTCCTAATTTAGTAATTTTGTTAGGCATCTAATTTTTAATTTAAAAATTTAACATTTTTGAATGAGTCTAGTTAAAAGAGCCAGAACTCTGCAAGAAACTTCAATTCTATTTTTTTCTTTGAACCGTTGAACAACGTTTTAACGCATTAATTAACAGGAAAACTGCATACACGTGTTTCGGGGTTAAAATGAATCCATTTTTTCAATGCCAAAGAAGTGAGCTTATGGATGAAAAGATATCCGACAAAAGCCGCGATCTGATCTTTTGTCGGATGTCTTTTCATCCACAAGCTCACTTCTTTTAAATTGAAAAACGTGTTCCTTATCACTCCGAAAAACGTATATGAAGTTTCTTGAAAATTTGTGCCTATTTGCGTTGTTCTATATTCTTTTATTTTTCAAGCAGAAAAGTTCTTGATTCAATTCTTATTTAAGAACTAGCTGTACCCGACGCGCGTTGCTACGCCAACAAAAAAATACATCATTATACTGATTTTCATGACAATCGGTTGAACGGGGCAGAAGTTGCTACTCTGCAGTGCCACCTGGTGGCGAGTGGCTTCAATGAACATATTATGCATCTTCTCCGTGGAAAAATACATATATATAGCAATTTTCATAATAATCGGTCCAGGTATCAAGTGAAGCCGTGACTATGCTCAAATTTTGTACTCACGCAGTTTGCAAGATCAATCCATCGCTAAAAATATCAAATAGAAAAAGTTTTAAATCCCCCCGTTGCATGAAAAACCATAAAACAATAAAGAAAGAATTTATTTGTTCAAAGTCAAGAAAAATGGCAACAGCTAACTTCTTATCAATGAGATCTTTCACGCGAATTAATTTCTGCAGCCGATCATTTTATTCGTATTTATCCAATGGATTGTGACTTAAGGGGACAAGGGACCTTATACATTCGGAAAATCAACCAAATTTCACAAAAATTGTTTTTGCGCCAAAAAAATAGCTTAGTACCAGCTTTGATAATCCATTTTCATTTTTGCGATATTATGATTTTTACGCATTTTATTTACATTTTTAAAAAAGGGGGCGTGGTATTTAAAGGGATAAAAGTATCAGCTGATTTTTGTTTACACGTTTTTAATCATCATTTTTGGCTCGAAATGCTCCCACCGCATTATTTTTCACTGTATCGCTTCAAAATTTTTTGAGCACATTAACAGTCTTATACTTCATAAAACTGGGCATTACTTTACCCAAATACAAAAATTTACTATTTATCCGCTGTTAGCAAAGTAGCATACGTATTAAAAAAACGTAAAATTCTATTCATAATTTGCTTTTTTTTTTTTCTAGTTTATATACGCACATAGATTGAATTCAATGCCCATTTATGTTCATACGGATAAACTACATCTGGAAAAAAAATATTGTTGGTTTTCGTTTACATGAATTGCGCCTGGAGTGTTTTCAATTCTGCCCATGTTGCGTTCCATATGCCTCACAAAACACCTTTTTTAACCCTAAAATTTTTAAATTAACATTTAAAATGTCTAATATTGATATGAAAATATTATTTTTGTTCTATTACTTCAAATACATGGTGTAAAATTATAAAATTGAAAAGTAAAATTCAAAAGTCCCTTGTTCCCTTAAAGTGGAATAAAAAAGGAACTATCGATCGGATTTTTTTCGAACTGGTCTATAAACATTCCCAGTACCAAAAATAACAAACGGTGAAAGTTTCAGCGACATCTGCCGGGTAGTTTTTGAGTTCATAGATGACATAGAGACAAACATTCATTTTTATATATATATAGACTATCCTCCGAAATCGTCATCATATCGTAAAACATTTATCGAAACTGATTTTATCTCGAAAAATATTAGGTAGAAATCCGCTATCTCCCACTTGGTCTTCGGTTTTATTTTCCCACGCGATATTCAAGTTCGAAAGCCGCTGTTACCTTGTTTATGATATTTTCCCCGTCTTGAGGGGCCTTGGAGTTGTACGCACTGAGAAAAGTGTTCTATTTTTAACGACATCGACTCTGTGGAGGAAAAAAAATTCAAGAACAAACTGTCTGAAACTGTTTGTGTTTGGATGTTTCCTCGTGTTTGGTTAGTCGGCATTTTCTGCGTTTTTAGGAAGAAATGGAATACGTAAGAGAGTGGAAAACCAAAGCTTCAAAGTGGGAAGAGTCAGAAGTGAAGGAATATTTTGGATAGGTAATCTCTTGAGGCAGCGGTTTCCAAACTTTTAATACTTGTGTCCCCCTTTTTATAACAAAACATTGCTCTGCTCCCCTTCAATTTTCATTAAAAAATAATTTTATAGATGTTATCCGGAACTTACAAATTGTTTAATGGGTTAGCTCGGGCCCGGATCTGCGAACCCGCAGATCCCTAAGTGCGGATAGGGGGGGGGGGGCGTCCGTAAAGGGTCAAATCAGACCCTTTACGGACGCCCCCCCCCATCTATAAATATCTATAGACATCTATAAATTCCCCCCCCCCTTCTGCAACAAAACCTAGGCCACCAGTGTATATTTAAAACATCAATAAGTATTTGCTAGTTTTTTTTTTTTCATGTTTTCTTTTCAATTTCTCGGCCGTTGGGCCCCTTAAGGACGTGCCCCCCCCCCCCCGCACTTCGGGTATCCGGCAGATCCGAGCCTGGGTCCAACGGTCCAAGAAATTGGGGGGGGGGGGGGAATTGAAAAAAACTAGCACTAAGACTTATTAACGTTCCAAATACGCACTGCTGGCCTCTGGTTAGGGACCCTACAGATTCGTTGCGGGGGGGGGGGGATTTATCGATCCTCGCCGGGGTTGGCTAAATGCTGTCATATTTATGTATTAGCCGCCTTTTGTGGCTAGATGTTTCATTTTTTCGTATACTTCGCTTTTTATGTCACTCATCTTTTAACGTCTCGTACTGCCGCCTTTGACGGCTGCTTCGATAAATTTGCCAAGGCTATAAAAAATATTTCATCAATATCTATATCTCTGTACATTTATTGAAATCTATGTTATCTATTTCTGCATCTACCTACCTATTTATCTATCTCTGCATCTCCATTTCATTGTTACCAACTCATGAAAATTAAAAGGCAGTGAAACTGAATTTCAACAATACATCTGCACAACAATTAGTTCAGGCTTCAGTGGATAAAAAGACTCGACGTTAAATCCCGGTTATCACAAATTTGCCATTTCAACTGCGCTTGCGCGCGGACTTAGCTGATTTCGAAACTCTTGCTCAAACTAATGAAAAACATTTAAATTTGTTAATATGAGATAAGAACAGATAAAAATGAGAAATTATAAAGCTTTCTTTGATTTGGTTTTTACTCCTCGGTAAAGATTGAGTTTTGCGTCTTAATTATTAATGGATTCGGAGTCTGATTTTTCTATCAAACAAAGACCCTTTCGAGGTCCAAATTTTTAACCTCAGAAGAGCGTACTCGATCTGCAACATCACTTCCAATACAAAGCCGAACCCTCAACCTAAATACAAATGTATAATACTAAGCTGTTTACAAATAACGTAAAATATCCGCAAAAGACGGATATTTGTAATATTCCGATCATTTTTGAAGTACATAACATGTTTTACGTTTACGTTAAATAAATATTTCCAAACCAATAAATATTGAAGTGTAATTTTTCTCTTTTCTTTATAAGGATTATCAGTTATTCATATCCATAGTTTCATATAATGTATCCCGAAATTGCTGTGAAAATACTCTAATCGCATTCATTAATTTTTTGGAACTCTAGCACAACCTAAATATAAGCAAGCAACACGAAATCTTAAAACAGAAAGCCCAAAAAGCAAAGTCCGTGCGCAAGCGCAGTTGAAATGGCAAATTTGTGATAACCGAGATTTAACGTCAAGTGATAAAAAGTGCTAAAATCCACAGTAAACATTAAATAACTTTTTTGTACATTAATTTTCCAAAAATTTTGGTGATAGTTATTGCTAAAAACTTCAGTTGTTGAATTGCAGCAACTTGCTGACTGGTGACAGAAAATAATGGTAGAGAATAAGCATATATGGTAGCGTGAAATACGTTCCGTGTGTGTGGAAAATACTTTGAAGGGATATAAAAAGAATCAAATCCAACGCAACACGACATCGGCTTTCCTAAGGTCCACTCGTCGCGAAGGGCTACACGAGTGTTAAAAAGCAATGGATCAATGTGTACCGCTATCTACCAATAACAAAGCTAATATGAAAGGAACTGATGCTAAACTGTGCACTTATTGACAACAATAAGCAATCTTGATAGTTAAAAAATTTTTAAAAAGGGGGGAGGGAGAAAGAAGGAAAGGGGGAAAGAAAAAGAAAGAAAGGAAATCATGAGTTCCGTAGAACGTTACTTACAGTCAACCCGATGTGAGTTTCAGGAATTCGCCTTCGAAGAAAATTTGAGGAGAAATTCTAAGAACATTCGAGATATGAATAAAATATGGCCAAGAACTATGATACATGCCGTTATTCTATAGACTAAAAGATATTTCGACACGATATTTCGAGATTTCCAACACTTAAAGATATTTCGGTACAACAAAATCGTTCTAACGACGCTTGGCGACTTGTTTCTTTTCTAAATTAGCGAAACCCTTAAATATCGCTTAAATCTCTCCTCATACTTTGGTTTTATATTTTAATCGACTTTTACTTGTTTTATTACTTTTTTAATCATTTCAAACGTTTATTTGGTGAATTCTTTTACATATTACGAAGCTTTTATTGTTGTTTTATTTAGTTGGTGTACTATTTCGCTTTTTAATGGCCTAATTCAATTATTTGGCGAATTATTCTTATGCTTGTGCTCCCTAAAAGTTCCAAATAAGTAGTTTCTTTGTAACTGTGACCAAACATGGCGGTAATAAATAGAAAAATACTCGCCAAGATTTAAAATGCGCCAAGTGTAGTATCTATAAACAGAAAATGTATTTATTTCTCTCAGGTAATTAATTAAGCACGAAAAACGTCAGACTAAATAAATAAAAATCATAACTTGGTTTCCCAGAACTGTAATCTATCCACCTGTAAAACGTTTTAAACATCTGCTGCGAACGTTTTGGGTATGCCACTTTAATATGAAGTTATCAAAAAAGTCGCCGTTCAGTCATTATTCGACGATTATTCGACGAAGTAGTTACAGACGTCTAACGCCATGATCTGCAACATTCGAACTGGATCATCAGAGAGGTGATGTCAAACGACAGTCAGCGGATATATTCTAAGAAGTGGCTCCTTGCCAGAGAACAGAGCGGAGGGAAAAAAGTTCCTAGCACGCACATGCGGGAGTAGCCAGAATCTTGATATAAAAACGATGACACCTTTGATAGTGTGAGAAGTTATGTAAAGAGTATTTTTCGAATAAAACCCCTGACTTTTGAAAATCACGCGTACATTGAAAAGAAAAAAAAAAAAATCCGATGTATTTCACAGCAGGAGCTGCTGGCACGGTATATACCAAGAAAGCTTTGCTGGAAATTTCACTACGTGCTGTTCCTTACAGTGCGGTGAAAATACAGCACACTACAATAAATTCCACAAGATGCTGTTTGTAACAGTTGCAGTAAATTTAACAAGGTACTGTTTCTAACAGTGCTGTGAATATTATAGCATACTGCAGTAAATTTAACAAGGTGGCTGTTAATAACTGTGCTGTGAATATTACAACACAATGCTGTGCATAAACCAAAGAAAAAAAACCGCACTAGTGTTTTGGCTTTGTTACATTTGGTATTGCACAGATTTACAAGAAAAAAATTATAGTCTCTAGAAGGGACAGTTCTTCTGAAGCGAGGGTGGTAGTCGAACCTACCATCTCGAGCAGTGGCGCACCCACGGGGGGAGCTAAGGGGCTTAAGCTCCTCCCAGAAGTATGAAGACGAACCCCCTTGACCAAAGAGAGCCTAAAATTGCATTTTTTGGCCTTGAGTTTTCGAAAATTTCCGAGCGAGAGCACTCAATCTCCAATTCCCATCATAATTTCCCCAAAGAAGAATTTTTTTCAAAGATTTTAAATTCGAAAATTTTTCGAGGGACAGCTACCTAACCTCTCCTTCTCCTCTAACTGGTACTAATATAGCCTAAAGTGAGTTTGGGGAACTTTATTTTCAGAGTATTTCCAGCACGGAACTTCCGCATTTCCCTCCTTTGTGTATCATCTCCAAAAGATAGCTGCAAAATCTTTTAAATCGGAGAACTCCTGAATCTTCCATCCTGTATCCCTTTGCACACCAAAAATAATTTACAATTGTGTTTTTAGATCCTCTATGTCAAAAATTTTTTAGGAGAACCCTTGAAATTACCAAACATAGCATGAAAATGTATTTTTGGGCTTCAATTTCGAAGCATTACCGAGAGTATCCCCCCCCCCTCAATCTCGTAATATATCTCAGCAAATAATCTATATTTGCGTTTCTATAACTTCAATATTAAAACATTTCTGGGCAAAGCCCCGGAACTCTGATCCTCTTCCTCTAATACCATCAAAGATAGCCAAAAATGTGTTTTTAAGACTTAAATTTCAAAAAATTTCCGGTTTAGAGCCCCCTAACCCCATTTTCACTTCCCCACAATTGCATAAATCTTCAATTTTTAAATAAATTTCGGAGTTTAGAAATTTCAATTCAGCAATGTTCTCCAGGGGGAAAACCTCCTCATCTTCCCTCAACACCTCTAAAATATCATTTTTAAGGCTTTACTTCCGAAATTTTTCGTTGCAGTTCTCGCGAAACGCCCACCTCCGTCTAATCTCTGAAGTCACTAAGGACTCTGAAATTAGGTTTTTTTCGGGACTTTTAATGTTTTGTATATTTGTAACTTTTATTTCGGTGGAGGGCCTTTTGAAACTTCATTGGTTTTGCCTTTGACTTCACTTATCGGAGCTCCTCGCGAAACTTCTAGTCCCTCCCAGGAAACAATCCTGGGTGCGCCCCTGATTTCGAGTGTACCAAGCCATCGCTCAAAACATTCGGCCACCGAGGTATCTTATAATTCAGACTAGAAAGTCGCCCGTCAAGATATGACGGGTGAAAATTGCTTCTACATTAGCACGAAACAATTGCCGGTTTGGTGATATTTTGACAGTTGAAATTTTAACCCTAACTCCGGTGGAACCCTGAACTCCAGTAGGTAGCGTTCATTGTTGACCATTTTTCCGTTTCTTCCATAGACTAATAATAAGAGTAGACCGAGCTATGGCAACCCTTTTGCTGCTCATAAACCAAACCATGTGACTGGTGGATATCCTAGCAACAGCGGGCGTTAATCGTAGCAGACGATCAACGCCAGCGCGAAATAAAATAAATAGAATTGATGGAACACGGAAGAATGATCTTTTATGGAGTCCGATTTGTAAATTTGTTATTCTAAGTTGTAAATATTTTGTTAATATAGCGAGTTTTTAGTTTAGATAGTATTGTGCATTTTCTTTAGTCAATTTCAATAACTCTCTAAGCAATAAAAGATGCAAGCGACCAAGAAGAATCAGCAAACGGTAAGATTTTTAGCTACAGTTTCAATTTAAGATACCGATTAGTACATTTTTGCGTTAACGCAAAACGTTTACGCCATTTCGTTCACGCCAACGCTGACGGCTCCAAATGAAATAAAAGTTACCGAAAACTGATCAAAAACTATTACTAATGTCAAAATAATGCATAACTAAAAGAAAAACAGTTCAATCTCTGCACCTGGAAGTTTTTTTTAATGAAAACACGTTGTCTTAAAATACATGTCGAGTGCCAAACTATAGATAATGCTGCCATCTAGCAACCATGCTGCCAAAGTCTTCGCCAAGCCCTTCCACTAGTCACATGATACATCTATGAACCAATTTTCTTCATCAGCAAGAATGAGAAAGCTCGGTCTACTCTTATTATTAGTCTATGGTTTCTTCATTCCCCTGAAATGACACAGTCTAACCAGTAAAACAGTTAAGTTACTGGATCGAGTTCAGCCTTGTCACAATAACGCCTTTCCCTGCTTGTTAAACTTTACCAAAACATTTTATCAAATTATCATGTCGTGGGGCGAGTTTCATTGTTGAAATACGCGGGTTACTCGATTATCGGCTATTGTGTATATGAGGATAACGGCATCATTATTTACTAACGTACGTTTTGCCGTTTAGCTCCGTGGAAATCCGTTAGAGCGTTGGAAATTCGTCAGAACGTTTCCTAGTGCTTACAAGGCTCACGTGATAGAAGAGTTCCAATTACACAGCGCGAGGTGATTGCAAACAAGGGTACATCTGCGGCGAACGGGAAAGTAAAACAACAGTTGCTGCAAAAGTTACAGCTTTTTCTTCTCTTTTTTTTTGCGGTATATTATATGTTTGGAGTTCTGCATATATGACACAGCAAATTTATCCAATTGAGTGACTTCCAAAAGGAAAGGAAGCAGGAGGGCATGGCTGCTAAAATGTACTCCAGAGCATTTTCATGTTTTATATTTTAAATGAAAAATTATCATCATGGAAAGAGGGGAAAAGTGATGAAATTTTTCAAAATATATTTGAATGTTGTACTGTTCTTAAGCCGGCGGAGGCAGCAAGATGGTTCTCCTTTCTGCGTAATTCGCTATTTGTGCTATTTTCCCTTTTACGTCAAGAAGCCGCCAATTGTGAGGTACATAAAAAAAAGTATTTTAATCAATATCTATATCTCTGTACATCAGTACATCTGTATCTTAGCTATCTTTGTAACTATTAACCTATGTATATCTCGTATCTCCAGGGGCGTGCACAGAAATTTTTGGAGCCCGTCATAAATGACTTCTCCGGGCCTCCCTCCATATTGTTTACTCTTACATTTCACGCCAAGTTTTAAAAATATTGGGCCCCTTCAGGCTCGGCAAGGGCCAACAAGTGTCCTTTCTCCCCCTCCTCGCGCACGCCCCTGTCTATCTCCATATTTAACCATCCCTTTACATTATCTATCTCTCTCACAAACACATAAACAAAGAAATATCTTATCTATAACTCATAGCAACGCAATACATTTCTTTCTTTCTTTGAACTGAACTCCTGGTAAAAATTTCATTGTTAAAGATTCTATCTGAAGAATGAGAAAGCTAGTAAAATTGTGTTTCACTATTTACAACAATCCACTAAACAACATTAGAACAATTAGTTTGGGTTCTATGAGGTAAAACGTACCACATAAAACATAAAGTAACCCTTTTTCCAATTAATATATTAAAAATCGAGCAACGAGGTACGCGACGGCGGAAAAAAATGCCCTTGTACACTAAATTTCAAGGCTTTTTTTCCACTCTCTAGTATTTCTAGGACGCACATCATAATATTCTAGTATTTATGTGCACGAATAGAAAAATGTCCAACGTTCTAAACGTTAAAAAGGCTGGAGGTACATAGAAACTTTCAGGTTCGAAGTTCGAATATTTCAATTGTTGCACCCCCCCCCCCCCCCCAATATTTTTAAGAACCCCACAAATCGGGTGCCCCCCCCCAAAAAAAGTGAAAATTATGCCTCGTCCCCCCTCCCCCAAATGGCACACTCTGTGCCACGACTCCCCCCCAGGTAAGACACCCTTCTATTGTGGTGTAGCTTTTGAGAGATGAGAAATTAAAATGTTGAGATCACCAACCTTTGGATGAGTTATTGTTTAAAAGGCTCATCGAGTTGATTGATACATTCCATGATAGTTTTTTTTTTTTTTTAAATCTCGTAGAAATTGAAGAGGATTGTAATTTTAAATAGTGATGATATAAAATTACTGACATGCCGAAGTTCCGACGATTCCACATTCCCTGTATCTGTTATGTCGCACTTTTAAATTTTATTTGGTTATAATTTTATAGCATCCGTAAAAGGTAACATTTTAGTTTTTTTTTTTTTTTAATTTTTTGAACAGGGAACAAATAAACAGAATTTGTTCAAACTTGAAGGATATTTTATTCATATTTTGGAGTATACTTTGTAATTTTTTCAAGTTATTTCTGCCAGAAACAGCAGAGTTAGAAGCTGATGTCCATAGATGGTCGCCATCAGAGCTTTATAGTGTGCATTCCTGAAGTCGCAATTTTTTTCTGTAGTCACTAGCGCAGCCAGAAATACTTTCTGGAAGGTTTTTTTTTTCACGAAAAATACTCTCTGGAGGAGGTGTTTTGATGAAAAATACCTTCTGGAGTGGGTTTTTTGATCAAAAATAACCTCTGGAGGAGTTTTTTTTTTTTTTTGGATAAAAACTACCTTCTGAAGGTTTTTTTTTTTTTTTTTTATCAAAACAGCCCTTCCATATACATAAACTACTGCATAATCAGGGGCGGATTTGGAAGTGTGGAGGCCCCTAATCAGGGTTCGAAACGATCATCATATTTTCGAAAATGTCCGATACTATGATATATTATAGGTGTTTCACCAACTTAAAGGGCTAAATCTTTTTTTTTTGGTTTAAAAAAAAAAGAGCGCCCATTGCAATCTATTGCTAATAGAAAATTATAGCAGATTTTTAATGATTAATTCAGAATTCTTTGTTATTATTTAAAAATGTCAAACTAGAGGGGGGGGGAGAAAATTGACGTGTTCAATAGATATTTTCGTTAAAAAATTTTCATTCAAGTCATTTCGTCAAATGATTTTTACATTTTTGAGCTCAAGAAGCGAGAAGTTGTAAGGATGACCTGTAAAGTTAACCATTTTTTGGATTTTTTTTCACTTACTTTATTTCTCTTTAACTCATAGGTACAAATTACAAATTAAATGAATAAAAAAAATATATATTGCTATTGAAATACTCGATCAAATAAAAAATTGATAGTAAATGGATACTTGCAACCAGGGCTTTCTGAGATATTGATAATAATATTATTTTTGTGCAAGCATTCTTTGTAGAAATACAAAAAAAAAAAAAATAAATAAATAAATAAATAAATATCTGGGAGAAAAACGTAAAATTTGCTGACCCGTGAAAGTTAGGATATATTGCAAAAATTTTATTGTGGGGCCCCTTTGTTGTGGAGGCCCCGGGACAGAAGCCCCGCCTGCCCCCCCCCTAATTCCGGCCCTGATTAGAATTTGCATTTATGTTAAAACCAACGTCTCGAGGGGGGGAGTCACCCCCCCCCCCTTTGCTGCGCCACTGTCTTTAATCATTAACAACATATTTCCTCAGAATATGAACCTAATTCTGGTTTTAAAAATATATATATATTATTTCATGCTTTTGAGGTGTTGCATCACAAAATTCTCGTTTTTCTACCATTTTTGTTCACTTTTTTTCGCATTAAAAAATATTTCAATAGTAAGAACATCCCAGAATTAGATTCATATAGAGAGTAATTGAATGAAGAATATTCACACAAAATTTCAGAACGATTGGCCTATATCGTTTTGTGCTAGAATGCACACCAGTTGAAAAAAGTCGTTTTGAGAAAAATGCGATTGAAAAAAACTGTTGTGAACATTTTCGAATCTTCAGTTTTTTAAGTGCACATAGCATTGGAACTAAACGGAATTTTTTAATTTTAATTTAAGGTGGTCCGGGACACATTTTGAAAAACATGGTAATAAACAACTTAGACTTTTGAAATTTTTTGCACTGATTCACCATCAGTTTGATTCGCAAATTCATAACATAGATATTAAATAAAAAAATTTATTGTTTTCTAAAAAAATGGGGTTGCTTTAAATTGCTAAAACTCAAAATATTCTTTATCAATTTTCAATTTTTTTTTCAGAAAACTGTGCACAAATATCTAAGCTTTAATTTTTATTCGACGATTTAAAAAATATTAATTCAATAAAAATAGAAAATATTTGAAAAAAAAATTCGAAAAATTCAATGATACTTTTTTTCTTCAAAAATCATATTTTTTGAAGTAATGTTTTTTTTTTTTTTTTTCAAATTCACCGAATAAAAATCGAAGTAAACTGTTTGGAAAAAGATATGCTCCAAATTTCATTACTTTACCTTTATCAGTTCTTGACTTATAAGAGTTTGAATGCAAAAAATCGGGAAAAAATTGCATCATGGAGAAAAACGCGTTTGAAGTTTTAAAGTTAAATGTATAATATTAGTTAAATGCATGCAACAAAAATAATTATATCGTTCGTCTTAATTAAGATAGAAACAAGATTCAAACGTCCTTTTAAGCAGAAAAAGACGGAGAAGTTTTTTAAATGATAAAAAAAAAGACAAATTTTGTGTCTCGGACCCCCTTAAGGGTTTTTAAATCTCCTCTGCTCATAGCATTGTAAAATCCAAAACGAGTTCTTCCGTACTTAAATTTTCTACATCAATGTCTGTCAAGTCATGAGATTCTTTCATAACGTCAACAACAAAGAGAAATAAAAAAAGAAGAGAGAGAAAGAGAAACGTTATTAATTTATTTGACTCTGTTAGCACGGAGATGCTTTAAGTGTCTCATTTATCTTAATCGTTGATTTTTGGGCTCCATTGACAGTCGTCAGAGATAACTAGGAAAAAGCGATTCTATCCTTTTGAGAACACAGCTGCGTGACCAGTTCGTTCACGACATCTATTCTTCTAAAATAAAAAAAATAGCTATTTGCCTGCTTAGCTGTTTGATATTTCGTAAACCTTTGAAAAACAAACTTCAAATGAAAGTTGAAAATGAACTTCGAAGAGACACTTTTTTTTTTCAATAGGGGTTAAATAAATAACAAGAAGTTCGTCCGCAATTAAACGAGCCAATTTTCTCGCATGTTAACATCGATTTTCTACCGGATTTCTAAATAATTTTCAAACGAACAATGATTAAATTTAAATCGAACTTTGAAGTTAAAAATAAAAGACTAGTGTAAAAAAAAAAACAATTACGGTAATATAAAAAGAATATAAAAGTCGTTTTTTTTTTGTTTCTTTGATTTTTTTTTTTCAACAGGAAGAGGAACCTACATTAAATTCAAGTACTTTTTTACAGTATGTACGTTCATAAAAAAGGGGGAACCAAAATATTTTAATGAGTTTTTAAGAAATCCCTCCTAAAGTTGAACTAGCAAAAGAAAAAAAAAATGAAGATTTACCCAGGAATTTAATTGTAACGGGGGAATATTAAAAATAAAATTGTTTTTAAACAAAATTCAATTTTTTATAAATCACCAAAAAAAAAAAATACTCTTTTGAAACTTGAAGATTGGAAAAGAGAAAGAGAAATTTTATAACATATTTAGTATTTGAAAAGAATTTTCGCTTCTACTTTTTAAACGCTGCAAACAATTAAATTTTGAAATGATAAAGTTAATTATTAAGTAACTCTCTCAATCTTGAGTGCCTTAAACTTTGAGATTCTTAAAACACAATCAAACATAACTACCATTTCTTTATGCCAGTGATATTAAACATGTGCTTCTTGAAAATGAAGATATTTCCTACATTTATTACTAGCGGTATCCGCACGGCTTTGCCCGTAGTAGAAAATTAAAAGGTCATTTGGTTCGCCTGGATATTTACAACTAATGGATGATGAATTTCTCCTCAATATGCTATGTTCATTTGCTCTACCACGTTACGGTAATTTGCTCGTCCACGTTATGATAATTTGCTCGTCCACGTTATGGGTAATTTGCTCCTCCATGTTATGATAATTTGCTCGGTAAAATGTTCTTAAAATTGGAATAGAAAAGGAACAAAATTTAATTTTCAAAAAATCGCTTCGAGGTGCTCACTACTATATGCAACGAACTAATTTTGTGCCAAATTTCATGAAAATCGGCCGAACAGTCTAGGTGCTAGGCGCAACAGACATCCAGAAATCCAGAGAGACAGAGATCCAGAGGCAGACTTACAGCTTTATTATTAGTAACTAGTGGTATCCGCACGGCTTCGACCGTAATAGAAAAATTAAAAGGTCTTTTGGTTTGCCTGTATATTTACAAATGTATGGTGAATTTTCTCGCCAATTGGCTTGTACCCATGTTACGGTTCCACGTTATGATAATTTCGTAAATTACTCGTCCATTTTATAATATTTTTGTTCTTAAAATTGGAATAGAAAAGGAACCACATCGAATTTTCGAAAAATCGCTTCGAGGTGCACACCCCCATGCTACAAAATAACTTTGTGCCAAATTTCATGAATATCGGCCGAACGGTCTAGGCGCTATGCGCGTCACAGACATCCAGACAGAGAGACTTTGAGCTTTATTATTAGTAACTAGCAAAAATACCCGGCGTTGCCTGGGTCAGTAATAATTATTAGAAAAAATCGTTACTTGCTTTTGTTTTCTGTTTTAAGTGAAAGAATTTAAAACACATCTTTTTGACGTGATTTAAAATCGAGTTTCTTCCTTACCCATAAAACTAAAATAGCAATAAGTATAAAGAACAAAGTAGTATTGATTTAGAAACGAAAGCACTATATTTAAGCATACACAAATTAAAAAAAACATGAAATTAATCTTCTCATGTTTAAAAAGATTAATCTATTGATACTTTTTTTTAACATGGAGTCTAAAACCTTCTCTGTATGGCTAATGAAGTACGAAGTGATTAAAAAAAAGTAGCTGCGCTCGTAATCCCCTTATACTTGCTTTAGTTATTTCGGGAAATTTCAATCATTGTGGGCTCTTGGTGCGATTTTACCGAATTTGCGAAAGTCGTTTCGGGGTACCTTCGATGATCCTCCCCCATTCTTTCCTTACTTTTATAAAACGATATGATATTAATTTTCGTTACAGAGATATCGTCGCCAGATGCTGAGATATTTTTGGTCACCATAAAATGGCGCTAAACAGTTTCATCCGAAATGTTACCAAAATAAGTAATAAAATTTGGTGATTGTTTGAAATTTTGCAGAAAGGAAAATTAATGGAAGTTTTTGTGCTGTTTATGGATTTGCCTAATTTAGATGCTGGATTATTTAACACAGTAAAAAAAGTCTTTTGAAAATTCTTTGATTGGCGATATTTTGTTTACATGGTGAAAGCTGAGAAACATTATGACGTAGTCTTCGGCTTCAAAAACAGCAACGTTGAAAAAACTGCCACATGCATCAGCTACGGAAATATTTCTGCAAAAATTTTGGCGATCTGCTGGTTGTTTGGATAATGAGTAAGTGTTCAATCAGCATAAATAATAATAAAAACCCTTAATTACATTAAAGTTCCGTTTAAATGGAAAATCATCAGCCTAATCATGTATTATTTGCCAATCTTGTGCAAAAATCTTACTTCAAGATTTGACTTGAGAAAAGCCTTGAACAATCACGAAAAGCAAAGAAAGTCAACAATACAACAATTGTCGCTATCGACAGGGAGTTGAGATGATACACTAAATACTGTATTGAGTTGAGGAAAGCCTTCGAACATGGATCTAAAAAGCTCATTACTCGTTTTTTATTGTACTTAGAAATTTCGAACAGGTGCCATCTTCAGCAGAAAAATCAGAGCTTTCGATGGACATATAATGTAAATATGTGCAAGTATTTTTTCATCCCAATATTAGAGAATTTATACAAAATCTGTGTTTTATTGCCCCCCTAAGGGGGTTTTGCCCCCCATAACGGGACGAAAACTACCCTATGTGTTATTCTGATGCATAAGCTATATTATTGTAAAGTTTCATCAAAATTCGTTCAGTAGTTTTTGCGTGAAAGAGTAACAAACATCCATCCATACATCCATACAGACAAACTTTCGCATATATAATATTAGTAAGATACTCGCTTCGTAAATTTTGTATGGTGGTTATTGTTCGTGGTTAGTACGGAAGTCAGTTATTTCATGAAAATAATGAGGTCGTTTCCAAAATTTTAAAAGTATTTTTTTCTGAAAGAGCATGCTTAAAAACATAGAATCTGACCATTTTTTAAATAATTTATTTAAGTTTAATATTTAAAAAAAAATTACTTAAATCGGTGCCCTTTCATCGTTTAACGCTTCTGCCGCTGACATCACAAATGATGAAATGCCATTCAGTGTTGCCATTCACGGTCCAAAATATTTAATTCGCATCTTTACTCACGTGTATTGGCAACGATATGCTTGATAGCAAGCGTAGAGCGCTATTGTAATTCGCTTCTTGATTATCATAACGTGGAAATGCGGTAGAAAGATGCGCCATAGTGCATCATTTGTGACGTCATTCAAGACCACGCCTTGTTTGAAGAATCGGACATTTTAAAAAAGTAATTGTTGGGAAAATGAAAGTATTTTCTGAGTCCATGTTATTATTATTTTTTATTTATTTTTTTATTTATTTATTTATTTTTATTTTTATTTATTTATTTATTTATTTATTTATTTATTTATTTTTTCTCTGCATATTCTATCAATTTCAGTGACAAAAAGTACTACTTTTGACTGAAGGAAACAACCCCATTAGGCAATTTTCTCTATGATTCTGTCCCGAATATAGTCTCAGAAACTATTTGAAGGCAACTCAATTGTGAGAAAATTAGAAGCTTGTTGGATATGCTCAAGGCAAGGTTTTTAATAAGTTAGTATAATCTATATACAATATATGACCAAAAGTATTGGGACACTTTCAAAAATTCAAATTTTTACGGATTTTTCGAGAAATAAAAGACTAATTGCTCTATATTTTTTCCACATAAAAAGTATACTCTAGCTGTCATTTTCCAATTACAATTAAGTCTGCTATTCATTTAGGGGACCAGCACCAAATTGAGGAAACAAAAAAAAAGGTTTTTGATAATTTTTCACTGTAAATAGCAGGGAATAAGCTATAAATTTCAGAAATAAGTTTAAAAACTATCGAAATTTTATTTTTATATTTTCGTGAAAGTATCTCATATACCCACGGAAATATAAGCATTTCTTTCAAAAATTCCAATTTTTTTTAAGGTTTTCGACTCATATCGCGCAGAGTTTTTCTTCAAACGTTACTAAACTTTCAGAATAATTGACAGCATATTAGACAAACATAATAATAAGTTAAAATATTGAAAATTCAATGAAATATGAACGCTTAAAGCAATCAATTTTTCATTGCGCATGCGCGAAAGATGTCAATTTATAACGTTTATAATCCAAACCTCAGATATATCCTACAACTCATAAAAAATTCCACCCCAATATCTTTAAAATTAAAAGAGTTGTCAGCGATCTAATGAGCCGAATTTCTATAATTCTTGGATAGGCGACGAATGGCAAGGGGTCGTTCGCAAACTGGCAACACTTTCTGGCTATCGATGCAGAGTGATTCAAATAAGAACGAATTATTTGCTACCGATCCCGCACGATTCGTCGTCTAGCCAAGAATTATTAAAATTCGGCTCATTAGATCGCTGATAACTTTTTCGATTTTAAAGATATCAAGGTGGAATTCTTTAAGGAGATGTAGGATACATCTGGGCTTCCGATTATGAAGGTTATAAATTGCTATCTTTCGCGCATGCGCAGTGAAAATTTAATTGCTTTAAACGTTCATAGTTCATTGAATTTTCAATATTTTGACTTCAAATTTTATTATTATGTTTCTTTAGTATGCTGTCAAATGTTCTGAAAGTTTAGTAACGTTTGACTGAAAACTCTGCTCATATCAATGAGCCGAAAACCTTTAAAACAAATTTGCATTTTTGAAAGAAATGCTTATATCTCCGTGGGTATAAGAGATACTTTCACGAAAATATAAAAATAAATTCTGGATAGGTTTTCAACTTATGTCTGAAATTTATAGCTTATTCCCAGATATTTACGATGAAAAATTATTTAAAAAAATTTTTTTTCTCTTCAATTTGTTGTTCGTCCTCTAATGAAAAGTAGACTTAATTTTTATTGGAAAATGGCGGCTGGAGTATACCTTTAACGTGAAAACATTTACAGAGCAATTTATCTTTTATTTCTCGAGAAATCCGTAAAAATATGAATTTTTGAAAGTGTCCCAATACTTTTGGTCATATAGGGTAGCTAACTTGGAAGTAGTTTTCTAGACTACTCTCTAACCCTCCACATTAAGTAATATCTGCAGACAGGAGGTTACGGAAGTCAATGTGACGTCATCGAAAATTCCTTGTTCGACGAATTTTGTTAGAAGATTCAGCAAATTTGGAGACAGTACTGCGAAATTGAAGTTTTTAAATTCCTAATACCCTTTTTTCTCATTGGATGCACATTTTGTGTGCACACCCGTGTTTTATCATTGGTAAATAGAGCATTCCATTTCTATTCAGATTTCCATTTCGTAAACAGAGATTCCCCCCCCCCCCCCCACCAAAAAAAAAAACTTAAAGTTCAGGATGCCCCTGTCTATTAAAAAAAAAATCGCATTTTCGATGTAGAACCGACATATTTTAAATTTTTAGTACGAAATTACATGAATTTCATTGACAATGCTGCTTATTTCTCTATTCATAAAAAAATATCTCAAGCCATTTTTAACGGAAGATAATAAATTCCGCTTCGATTTTAGGTAATACTAGTAATACCCACACGGCATTCCCGTAATAGAAAAATCAAAAGGTCTTTTGGTTCGCCTGTATATTTACAAATAATGTATGGTGAATTTTCTCGCCAGTTGGCTTGTACCCATCTTATGGTTCCACGTTATGATAATTTCGTATCTCGCCAATTGGCTTGTGCCCATGTTACGGTTCCACGTTATGATAATTTCGCAATTTACTCGTCCACCTTATGATATTTTTTTTTTCTTAAAATTGGAATAGAAAAAGAACCACATCGAATTTTTGAAAAATCACTTCGAGGTGCACACCCCCATGCTACATACTAACTTTGTGCCAAATTTCATGAAAATCGGCCGAACGGTCTAGGCGCTATGCGCGTCACAAACATCCTACAGACATCCAGACATCCTCCGGACAGAGAGACTTTCAGCTTTATTATTAGTAACTAGTGGCACCCGCACGGCTTCGCCCGTAATAGAAAAATTAAAGGTCTTTTGGTTCGCCTGTATATTTACAAATAATGTATGGTGAAATTTCTCGCCAATTGGCTTGTACCGACATTACGGTTCCACGTTATGATAATTTCGTATCTCGCCAATTGGCTTGTGCCCATGTTACGGTTCCACGTTACGATAATTTCGTAATTTATGATACTTTTTTTCTTAAAATTGGAATAAAAAAAGAACCACATCGAATTTTCGAAAAATCGCTTCGAGGTGCACACCCCTATGCTACATACTAACTTTGTGCCAAATTTCATGAAAATCGGCCGAACGGTTTAGGCGCTATGCGCGTCACAGACATCCTACAGATATCCTACAGACATCCAGACATCCAGACATCCTCCGGACAGAGAGACTTTCAGCTTTATTATTAGTAAAGAAGAAGAAGATTCTACTCCTCAATAATCATTGAAATAGATTACAGGATTTCTACGCTGTCACTCGAACTTACTTTCGCTTATTAATGTTTTTGAATTCAGCTTTTGAATACGCTTTATGATTCAATCAATCAATCTCTACTTTTCCTTTATGTTAATTCTGCAAGAAAATGCATTCCGTTTTTTATTAGTATTTATCTATTCTTTGAAACAAAAACTAAAAATTCCTCAATTTTTCAGTACTAGAAATTATTTTTTAGTTTTGTTGGTTTTTTTTAGATAAAAGAGTTTGAATTTTCCCTGTAGGCGATAATTCTCAAAATTTTTGAATTGCCCTAAAAAGAACCAGGTCAAGACATCATTCTTATTGATTCTTATGTAAAATGACCCACTGAATCCAAAGATAACCACCGTTTCTCCTTCTAAACCTCCCACTTTTTGGAAATGGCCCCCTTCATTTTTTTCAGTTTTCGACAGTTTCATGGCCATTATTTTATTATCCAGGCCGTGGGTCTAGAGCGAATTTGGGGGTGGGTCAAAGGGTCAGCTAGCCCACTATGATAAGAATTTTATTCTAATTATTACAGAACTCCCCCCCTTTTTTTTTGAGCAATCACGATTGCTTATTTTTCTCACTTGACCGTTTTGATGGGCTATCGTTTTATTTTCCCACCAGCATCCTCTGCCAAGTACCACCGTCGCGTCGACTGACCTCACGGTGCTGCTCCTCTTGCGAAAACCGTCTCTAGGTTGCGTCCATATCCTACACACACACTCATGCCTGCGCACAGACATACACACTCACACACATACACACACTCATGCCTGCACACAGACACAAACACACATGTGTATATATATATATATACACACACACACGAACGCCTACACACACACGCGCGCGTACACACACACAGCACTGCATGCACAACACGCACACATATGCATACATACACACACACGCACCTACACAAACACACACACATGCGCCTACACAAACACATACGCGCATTCATACACACACACGCTCGTGATTGCGAAAAACATAATTCGAATTCAAGATGCCAAAAATTCAAATTAATACTTTTTTTTTTTTTGATTCGATATAGTACATGAAATCAAGTTGTTTTCTTTATCTCTTGGTTTTGTAAGGTATTTCTTCTCACTGCATCCGCATCATAACTCGAAAGAATTGACTGAGTTCGTTTACTGAGCTGTTGCTATTTTGAGTTTTTAGTTCATTTTCAAAAGAACAATAATCTCTAATGAGCTTAACGTTTTATGGGCATGGGCAACTCTGCTTAGCTGATACTTTTTTTTAACGAGGGAGGTATAACGCTGGTCATTGAAACCTGACCCCCCCCCCCCCCCGTTAAAAAAATTTCTGGATCCGCCCTGACCGTGGGCCCTCTCCTCTTCTTCCTATGCAACATAACAACATTCTCACAAGTCACAATACATATAGAAGTTTTTTTTTAAATTTTAGCACGCATCATATGAACCTACAAACGTCCATTTAAATTAATACCTATCTTTGTTTCTTCAATATGCTCTTTATTTGTATTCCTACCTCTACTAATTTCAAGTAGAAACCTCTAAAGTAGCTTTCTTTTCAATTGATAAAATTGAAAATTGTTACTATTATTGGTATGAATACAACTAAAAGTGCTCCAATTTTTTTCTTCAACTACAAACTGCAATATAATATTGATGTAATACAGTGGCGTGGCAAGGAGGGAAGGGAAGGGTGGGGGGTAGAACACCCTCCAGAGATTTTGGTTTTAACATTATTGTCAATCCTATAATGCAGTAGTTTTTACAGTAGTTTGTAGTTAGTAGTATTTTAAAATCCCCCAGATTAATTCTGGCTGCGCTAGTGATGCAATACTATACGAAATTTTGTTATTCAAACATACTGAATTTTTAATTCAAACCACAAATAATTGAAAGTTTAAAGAAAAAGAACCAATAAACATTAAACCAAATATTTCGTTTTTAGTAATTCCATATTTAAAGCCTAGTAACTGCAAATTCTATTACTTATAATGTAACTTTGCAAAGAAATGGAAGCCCTAAACCTTGAGGCCCCTGGGCCCAGTTGGCACCAATACGTTATACAGGGCCTGTTCCCAAGCCCGTGTCCAGGTTTTCATAAAGGGAGGGGTTTTAAAGCTAATTCGTCCTTACCCGAGGGGTGGGGGGGGGGGGAGTGGAATCTCTCACAAACTTTAGTTTTACCCTGAATTGCCAATCCCAAAATGGCATTTCTACACTTTTAAAGACTGTTGTAATCCCTCCCCACGTCTGAAGGATAATTCTTGCTGCACTAGTGACTGCAGTATACCTTCATTTCACAGTTACTTTTTAATCGAATCTTGATTGTTTCTTAAAAAAACCTTTTGCTTCTATTTAATCAACTCTATTGACAGTGTGGTATATTGCAATGAGCATTAATAAATGTCTACATATTCTTAATAAACTAAACAAAAAAGAGCTTATTGCAGATGCAAATTATATTTCCAAACTGAATCATCAATGGATTTTCATAGTTGCAACATATATGCCAAATTCATCATAACCTCCTTTAGAAATATTAACGCAGTTAAGACTTTGTATTGACAAATCATTGAGCGGTTCTTCCACCACAGTTTCTTAAAAATATTATTCCAGTTGGTAAAGCTCTGACAGTCGCAAATTGCAGAAAAATTTCAGCAAGAACTTTAAAGAAGCGTTGCACACGAACTTTCACATAAAAATTTATAAAAGTCAAACATACATTTTCTTCATTTGACTTACTATTTTTCTCCAATGGGAGGGGTTTAACCCCTAAAACACTCCCCTTGGACACGGCTCTGCCTGTTCCTATTTAGCAAAAAATTATTAATATTTTATTCAGTGCTTATAATGTTTAAAATACTGAACATTTTTACTTGTTCTTTATTTTTAAATGTTCATTAATGTATTCTGATGCTCAATTGAAAAATAATGTTCACGAAAAATGTTCTTTTGTCTAGTTTATGAAATTAGATTTTCCGACCCACTGTCGTGTCAAAGTCACTGCAATCATCATTTGTGGTAATAAGAAGCTTCCTGAAGAAGATTTCAATGTTAAACAGAAAAAAAAAAAAAAAAAAAAAAAAAAAGCTAGCTACTCTGGTAGAAGTAAAAGCAATTGACGTTGAAGTTACATAACTATCTTAAACATACGACACAAGAAGCCTCTTTTAACTAGGGGTATCTTTAGCAGTAGCTGCAGGAGTGGGGTTGCGTAAGGGGCCATTCATTAATTACGTAAGAATGATTTTGGCAATTTTTGACCTCACTCCACCCATGTAAGGGTACGTAAGATTTTTCCGACCCCTCCCCCCATTCTTACGTTAGATTTCATTTTTAGAAATAATTAAATATTGTTACAAAAGAATCAGTGACACTAAAACTCCGAGTTTGACATAAATCAAAAATTTTTATTTTTCAAAAGATAAGTTATATTACTTTATTGCTGCCAACTACATCTTACCATTATATTATTACATAAATATCTAGTCTTTGGAGAATCATTTATCAATAGTTATTAGAAAATTTTTAAATAAACTTAAACATAAATCAGTTAAACAATCTACAAACCAATAACATAAATAAAATAATAGGCGACTAGTTTTTAATTATTTTCAAAGGAAATAAATTAGCACAGTTAAAACGAGATCAATTCAGATCATCTGGACTAAAATAAAACATGCCATACATAGTGCGATTCTTTTTATTATATTTTAAACTATTTATTCTTTGTAAAACAGGTAAAAAACAGCTCATCCTAATACGTTCATTTTACACCTTCCAGACGCAAATGAAATATATTTCCTGCCAAAACAATTGACTACGAGATTTCTAATTTTTAAATGTCGACTTGGGAAATATTACGTAATAATGGGTTTGACCCTCCGTCCATTAAAGTAAGGGTATGTAGAGATTTTTCCAACCCCTCTCCCCCTCGGGACCCTTACGTAATAAATGAATGGCCCCTAAGACACTCACTGGATCCTTTTATAGACTTAGTGCAATCAGGCAAGTCATTTCGAATATTTCCTGGAGGGAGGAAGGTTAAAGGGTATACTCGATGCAAATCATACCGAAAAAATAACAAAACCATACTCACTTGTATGTAAATACATTAATTTCTCATAGCCGAGGGGGGTAGGGTCAATAGCTACTTCCTGATTTCCCTAAATGACGGACCTGGGGACAAACCCCCGATATAGATAGCATTCAATCTTTGAGGTGCCACCATTAAGACCGAGCCGCCTATGGCACAGAGAATTTCAACGCCCAGTTTCCCACCAGATAGAGGCACCTCGGATCTCACGGTGTGAAATTACACTGGGAGTTTAATTTAGCCGTGAGAGCCCGAGCCAAATAGGCACCCAAGGAATTTTTACACGTTTCATGATTATTCATTCGACTTCAGGGAGATTTTCAGCATCTCGAAAATCCACTGACTGACCACTTGTAACTTGGATTCAGAACCCACGATTAAGGGTATACGAGGCCAACGCCTAAACACTACGCCACGCAGCAGAGTGGGAGTAAACGTTTGTTACGATTCATTCAATATTCCCTTAAAAATGATTAAATATTACTGTCAAAAGTTTTGGGTCTAGACAAACTACTTCATTCACATAATTACAAGTTTTTTTTTTTTTTTTTTGAGCAATCACGACTGCTAATTGTTTTCATTTGACCGTCCTTAATGTCCGGTTCCTTTTTCAACCCACCGTCCTCTGCAGGCGCGACTCCTGACGGTAGCCGCTGCTCCTGGTCGGTGGCGTCCATGTCCTACACACACGCGCCTTTACACACATACACACACGCAAACGTACATACACACAGGTCTACGCACACACACAAGCCTACACATGAACAACTATACACACGTAACCGCTCAAGAGCAGGGACAGGAACCGTTTCTAGAAACAAGCGAATGGGGTAGTAACCAATAAATAGGGTCCTGTCGCAACTCGTGATTGCGAAAAACATAATTTGAATTCAAAATTTCAGAATTCAAATTATTTTTGAAAATTCGAAAGGATTTTTTTTTTGAACTTATCAATAATGCCTTTGGAAAAAACCAAATCGAACAATCGTTTCTTGTACATATTCTACGTCAAAATCAATTTTCGTTAGTGTTTTTTTTCTATACCTAAAACGCTGTTTTATCATGGAAACTCAAGAAAGACAAGAGTAGTAGTGAATAAAAGTTCTTTTAATTCACCTCAAAATAGTGTTCAGATTTTGATAACAATTTACAAACTTTTTTTAAATATTAGGTACACAGATCAATTGTTTATATTGTGTTAGATGATGTGAAATACTGTCTACAATTCAGTTCCTCGGTACTTTATGCCTGGCCGCTCTTTACATCGACGAGTGAATGATGTTCGTTGAAGAAGCGGGTGGGAGATGTTGCTACCCGAGCAGAAGAAATAGTGAGAAACATACAAAATGGAATTTGTAGAGATAGACAGATATACCCAGGCACAAAAGCGGATGCGAATCGGGTCGATCTTTAGTAGCCGGTAAGCTCTGCAAAGGTTTGGTCCAACTCGTCGGAGATGGCTTTGTATTTCTCCTTCTCTTGGACCAGTTCATCTGGAAGACAAGAGCACACAGAACGTCAATTTTCATTCAAAACACACAAGTTTTTTACTCTGAAGTATCAAGAGACCCTAACCAGGGCCTGATTAACGCACAGGCCAACTAGGCCTGGGCCTGGGGCCCCATCTTTCTAAGGGGCCCCGAATTTTTCGAAAATTTATGCATAGCATAAAGAACTAATATGTATTTTTGTAAAAATGATAAAAAATCTTCTTTTAAATAAATGTCAATCATTATTTTACGTTGACTTAATCTGATAGAATAGAGATGGAGGCCTCCAAAGCATTGTGGGTCATGGGCCTCACTTTCAGTTAGTCGGGCTCTGACTCTAATATCTCATTATATACACTTGTAGTGATGTCAGAGGTAGTATATCTTAATATATAAAAATCAATGTCCTGAAATAACATATATATATATATATGTATATATATATATATATATCAACGCACAGCCGAAACCGCTGAAGCTTCAGACTTGAAATTTGGCAGGCATGTCCGCGTGATTACGAAAGTAACCACTAAGAAAGGATTTTTCGAAATCTCAATTAGTTCGGGAGAAATTAATTAAAACCTCTTAATTTCTTCGAAATTAAAACCTGTCATTGAATTCAAATCCCTTATTTTCGAAGGCTTTCCTCCATTCAAATCATTATTCAGTACTTCATCTCAACTTTTGGTCGATAGCGAACTATAAATTTGATATTGTTTTTGTTTCTCACGTGGTTCTTCGAGGCTTTTCTCAAGTCAAATCATAATGCTTCTGTCTTTTGCTTTCATTTTTTCAAAACTAGAAACGAAGTTTTTAAGAACATCATCACAGGCGGACTATACTTTTGAATTTAGAAGCGTGCAGTTTCCTGTTAAAGTTTGCTTTGCAATAACCATTAATAAGTCACAAGGACAGACATTAAAAGTAGCAGGGCCCGATTTAAGAGAAGACTTTTTTTTCACGCGGCCAATGTTATGTAGCTTGCTCCAAAGTCAGTTCATCAAGCAGCTTAATAATTTAAGCACCAGAAAAAAAAAACTAAAAATGTTGTATACAAATAAGTTCTTGCTTAAACATAGGTTTATCAATAAAATGTGGATGGCCTATGTTTGCAAAGATAATCAATACTTTAAAAGGATCTTTAATAACAGTTAAAGATCGGTTAAGGACAAAGGCATATATGTAAGGAGTCCAGGGGCCCCGGGATCCTCCCCAAATTAGAAAAAGTTATAGGTAATAAGTAATTATTATAGGGGATTTTCGAAACTAGGTGCACCAAGCACTGTTAACCCCTGTTAATTCCATTACCCGAGCAATGCCGGGTACGGGAATGCTAGTTCACTATATAACTCGGTTTTAGTAGATTGCTGTTTAATACACATATTTACACGTTCACTCTTCCAGTGACAATCGTCCTCTGACTGCCAGTGCTGATTATCAGAAAGCCTTGTGGGAGTTCAAGTGGTTGCGCAATTGGGGTTTCCATAGTTGCGCAATTGGGATTTTCTCCTTTTGCATGAACTGATCTGGTGAATTTATGGGTTTCCCACACACTGTACTCTCGATTATCCGTGTTAATCAATGTACGGGTAATCGAAAGACACGGATAATCCAAAAATCACCAAGCACACAGAAAAGTGTGTATTTGGAGACTAAAAGTAAAGTACACGATGGTACATAAAATACTTCGGGTTTAATTACAATACGCTACTGATACAAAAAGTAATACATTAGTGCTAGTAATGAAATATACAGGGTGTTCCGTTTTAACCTGCAAGACCTTTATTTTCGCAACCGTTAGTCCTAGACATATACTTCCAATTGCGAAAATGTTCAAAATCAGGTGCAGAGTTTGAAGTGACAATGTTTTCTTAAAGTTTGAAGTAAAAATAAAAATGAGTCAAAAATACAAAATTTCACTTTTTACACGAGCCCCAGGTCCCCTAATATTTAGGGAAATAATCTCCATTGAAAAATAATTCCAACACAAAAAGTTTGAAATTAGTACGACCAATATTCACCGAGATAGGAAGCGCAGCGTTTTGTGACTTACACCAATTTTCACTCGCCGCCAATAACACCTTTTGGGGGAAAATATAGCGGTTAACAAATGTTAAAAATTACATGTGTTCATAGACTGATTTTCCAAATTGTTTGAGGTTTTGTTGTGTGTTTTTGCGTATCACAGTATAACATTCGCATTTATTTTTGAATAGCAATGAAAAATATAAATTCCTTGTATTTCTTACTTTGACGACCTGTCACTCTTCTGAAAGGGCAATAAGTTCCAATCTCATCTTCTATATAGTCCCTTAGAACTTTGAACTGGAATATCTCCTTGAGGTCGCACAAATGTCAAGTTTTTTGTGTCAGTAATAGTTTTCAATGGAGATTATTTCTCTAAATATTAGTTAGGGGACCTAGGGCTCGTATAAAAAGTTAAATTTTGTATTTTTTGACTCATATTTATTTTTGCTTCAAACTTTCAATATCTTAACTCTGCATCTGAGTTTGAATATTTTTGCAATTGGAAGTATACATCTAGGACTAACGGTTGCGAAAATAAAGGTCTTGTAGGTTAAAACGGAACACCCTGTATAATAAAATTTGGCATAATTTTTAGCTTTAATTAAACTAAATTTTTTTTATTTAAATTTTCGGATGCACGGATAATCCGCACACGGATAATCGGGAGTACAGTGTATTTCAATAGTGATCAGGGACATTTTCAGTGATTTAAAAAAGAATCGTCAGGGTTTTGCTAATCACATATTTCTATAAATTTAACGCCGTTGAACAAAATCGCTTTTCTAAATTTCATTTAAATCCAGTAGCTAAAAACATTTATATACTGTGAAATCACGAATTATTCGGAAAATTATTGTTATTTAGTTGATAATATATGTTATCAGTTGAAAAATAATGTTTAGTTGCATTACAACGAACACCAATGCAACTCTAAATATCCGTTTCAACGAAATAATTTTCAGTTCCGATTTAAAACCCATTTCATTGCTTGAATTCCATTACAACGAAATTCCTGTTGCAATGAACAAATGCTACAGTAACTTGCAGTTCGTTATAACGGTATTTCACTGTATATAAATTTAAATTGATTTTGTAGCGGTTTTTTCTTAATGAAATTCATTATTCCGGGAAAGGTTCAAAATCGGAATTTTCTGTGGAATGGATTATTATTAGCACAGTCTGTGGTATGGCAGGAAGTGCGTAAAAATTACGGAGAAACCATAGTAGTTGGAGTCTCTGAGTTAAATATATATTTTTTTAAACATGCTTTTAAATTTTAGAAAGGAATAAACGTTCGTTTCAATTGCTGTGAGCATCAGAACTTTAAACTCTCTCACGCACCTATAATCAAGAGAAACAGTTATGAAAACTTTGTTCCAGGTGTGAAAAAATCGAGTGTGATTAGAAGAAAACTTATTAGTCACCACACCCGTTTTCTACTTGGTACTTTTTTTTTTTTTTGTAAACCAGAAAAAGTAACTGAATAATAATAAAATAACCTAAAAGTAACAAAAAAAAAAAAAAAAAAAAAAAAACTACTGCAGTTCAAATTAGCATTTAAACGACTACTAAAAAGTAAAAACTATCCGTTTAAGTATAAGTAAATGTAATTGATTATTGGATTTAAGTTCAACCGATATTGCATAAGGGATTCGGGAGAGTGGCAACCAGGTGGTGAATTATACTAATATTTTTAGTCGATATTTTCATTATTTAGTCGCCAATGGCTTATGTTAAAATCGTTTGATATTTTTCCTCAAAATTTGTTAATGTATTGGCAGTACTAATGTCTAGAAGGGGATCGAACCTCCCTTTATGCACACCCATGCACATTGTGTTGTCTTTTTAAGGGATTTTTAGAGGATCAAGCCATTAAAATTGATTCAAGTCGGGATTGCGGAGTCGGACTGATTTTAGAGTAAAGGAATCGCGAGTCGTAGGCTCCAAAGTTCCAAGAGTCTGGAATTTTACGTCAGAGCCCACAGCCCTGATTTCAACAAAATGTAAAACAATCCTCCAAATACAGTTCTTAAACAAAATTACAATTTCTATGGAAATGTAAAATAACCAGCATAATAAATACGCCGAGTCTTCAAAATACATGAAAAGTTCTTTTAAAATGTACAATTATTAAAGCACAAGGAGTACACGGAAGGTATATAAACGATATTCTCAACTCCAATAAACTCTCAGAGGCGCTGGAGTCTCTGGCTAATGGCAGCTCGAAAGAGGTAAAACAAACAAATGCCGTAACTTATAACCTACTTTTGAGTTTAGAGAATGACAGATTTTTTTTCATCGTGTTTATGAAGTTTTTCCCTCCTATTCTTTAAAAATTACACTACACAACAAACTGCCTGAAGGCTACATTTTACCACAAAGGTGGAACGGAACGTTTCACCCCTTTCAGTAGTTTCTTAAACCAGCACAAGGTAACGTATAAAAAAATATTAATGTATTGGATTGGGTTTAATGCGGGCTACAAGGCTAATAAATGGACTTTCTCATTTAGACTATGATTCCAGGCTTAGAAGGCTAAAAATGTACAGTCTTGAGCAAAGAAGAGACCGAGGGGACATGAGTCAGTTGTTTAAATTTATTAAAATGAAAGATGTTACGGGGCTAAGGTTTAGCACTGAAAACAGGACAAGGGGTCATTGTTTTAAGCTATTTAAATCTCAGGCTAACACGGATGTTAGGAAAAATTATTATTTCAGCAGGGTAGCGGAACCTTGGAACAGCTTACCGGAAGAGGTGGTAATGAGCAAGGGAGTAGATAGTTTTAAGAGAGCCATTGATCTTCACTGGGGATTGTAAATTGACTAGAATCAATCTAGCTGGGCCCAGAGCCTGTTGCTGGTCGTCACTTTTGTATTTTTATTTGTATTCAAGCTCTAGAAATGCGGCCAAAGTAGAATGTAAAGAAGTCACCAAGTGCCAGTGTACCCTTGTTTTATTCTTATCGAAAACTTTTACTCTTCCCATTTTGGAAAGCGACTTACCTTCAAGTCTGTCAACCTCCTTCTGTAATTTCTGGACAGATCTTTCAGCGAACTCAGCTCTGGCTTCAGCCTATGGGAGTCAACTCTAGAGTTAGCAAGGTAGAAAGAGGAACAAGCTTTCGGCATGTCGATTGCCAGACATACATTTCATGAAACCAAAAGGCTATGAATCTAAGCTGAAGGCTAAATAAATGTTGCCGACTTTGAAAGTATTTAAAAAAATGCAGTACAACCTCACTCAATTCTGGACGACAGGCTATTAATTACACTTCCCTCATTGTATCAAGTGCAGACATCGCAATATGTTTAAGATTATTGAATGCCTTTGCAATTTCCTTCAAATTTATGCCTGTTACCACACTGTTAACAGAAATCCTGAAATTTTACGGTAAAAGTTACAGGCATCCATGTTGCCAGTAACTTGTTCCATAAAATTCTATTTTACGGTAAAATTTTACGGTGGAATAAACGTGAGTTAAAAAACGCAACATGCAAGCAACAGGTTCGATCTCGAGACCTTCGTATTGACGGGAGGCTTTACGGACCACCATACCAGTTGGGACACATCGCTGCTTCGTACTGTAAGTTATGTGAGGCATCAATCGGAGTTGAATTTTTTTTTCTGTACAATTTACTGTAAACTTTTTCTGTGCTGTAAACAGTCTATTTTACAGAAAGATTTACCATAAAAGGTTCCTGAATTTTTAACAGTATATGAGTAAATTTATATAGTGAAAACGAAAACGGGAGAGAGGCAAAATTAAAGGTTGAATTCCTGAAGAAGCAATGAATTAATTTTGCCAACAGAGTAATTTATTTCTTAATTAATTAAGCAAATTCCATCCTCATTATATAAGCAAAGTTACCATCCATTTAGCCGGATCGAGGTAGAACACAGGCAAATACCTCACAGCTCATTACTAACAGTGCCGGACCTAAAGGGGAGCAAGACTTTTGGGGGTAGCAAATTCACCCTATTTCTATTTTTATTTCGTTCAAAATCGATCTAAAAACTTGAAGAAAAACAAATAACAACGGCAGTTTAAACTTTTTGCTGCTCAAAAAAAAAAAAATCGAAGATCTGGCGCTGATTACTGTATCCAGAGACTGCAATAAAGAAGTTAATCTTATACTACTATATCGGCAAAATAAAGTTATACTGCGTGAAAAAGAAATAGGAATTAAAGAATGAAAAGAAAACAAAACCCCTAAGCATTATTACTCATTTAAATACATTTTTTAAAGCGCAAAGCAAGTTCTAACAATAATTTGACAAAGCGGTGATACTTGTTTTTTAATGATCTTTACAATATTTAGAATATATTTTTATTTTTTAATATATTTACTTTCTTTTTACCTAGGTAGTATCCTAATTACAGAATCAAACAAAAATATGAATCAATTTATTTATTTGCTTTTCCTATGTAAAAAGTCTTTTTTTTTTTGAAATTCTTCCACATTTTTTTCAGTCTGTAGTACCGCAAAATAATTTGAAATACAAGTATTAACATAAATCATGTATGTATGCATATCTCTGGCAATCAATATGCTGAAAGCTTGCACTAGTGAGAAAATAAGAAAGTAGTATTTACTTTTGCTTAGATTAGTATCAAACTAATCTAAGCAAACTAATCTTTGATACTAATCTTAGATTAGTATCAAACTAATCTAAGCAAACTAATCTTTGTGCAAAAATTATGACATTTTAAGCTAACTGATTAAATACAATTCTCAATAATAATAATAATAATAATAATAATAAATATAATAACAAATGTACCAAACATAGTATTCCTGGACATTCCAGATAAAATTTGTTTAATATGTCAAGTACGTTTGGAGATAAATTTTAAAATATAAAATTATGTACAAACTAGCAGACATTATCAATGGGAAAAATCCTATGCAGTTGTTGAGCATTTTAACAGGAAATTGAAAGAAACTCATTAATATATTTTATAAAATTGCAATTAATTAGTTAAAATTATGGAATTCAGAAAAAAATATTTCAAGGTAACATTCTAAATAATATACATAATGCATTATAATACGACATTATATTGTTTTAAGTGTATTTTATCTTGAAAATCTTATTTTTTTCACCTGATATTTAATACATCATGTCAGTGCTGCAGTATAAATATAAGAATTAATAGAAAATTTATTTGAATTAAATTATTTATTTACTCTAATTGGATAAACTTTAAATCTAAGAATAAAAATCTTGTTAACAGACAATTCAAAAGAAGTTTTATGAGAAGAATTTAAAATTTCTGCTTTTACTAAACACTTTTCTTTTTAAATATTTTTAAGCGAATTAAAACCCCCCACTAATAACTATCAATATTATGGAAAAGCTCCTAACCATGTATAACATTTTGATTAATAAATTCATTAGTTAACAGCATTGATTTTCAGGTTTGTTTCTTTTCAGATTTTGAGAGAAATTGAATTTTAAATTTAGGCTTAAGTGGAAAAAAATAATAACTTTCCAAAATTAGTAAATTTTGCTATGTTTTAGAATTTTCAGCAATTTTCTCATTGGATTAAAAGTTTCAAAACTAGCAGTTTTCTCTGTGGCCTTTAGCCCACTAAAAATATCTTGAGTTTCAAAGTTTTGTTAAAAACTTTACTTATTACAGGTGTTCCTCAGTATTTTAATGCAATTTGAAATCCCTAAGTTTTTCAAGTTTTAATACTTAAAATTTGAGTTTAAAAAATCAATAAAGTATTAAAATAAAAAATACAACGGGTTAATGTAAAGTAGCATAGAATAAAATGCCTTCCAAATCTCAACGTAATTGATATATTTGCAGGATGCAAAAGGATTGAAATCTCAAACACGGCATTGCACCTTCGACGAAGCACGTGTATAATTAATTTAAAGATTGGTTTCCATTACATTAAAAAATCATTTTTTAATTTATTCTGATACGATATGATTTGAAATATAAAGTGAAAATGAAAAAGTTGTCTTCCAACCGCAAACTTTCGACAATCGCATTTTTGGAGCAAAATAAAACTTCCGGCGCATTTTTTTTTTCATTTTTTTAGCACAGAAAGATGCAATTGAGTCAGAAAATAATACTTTTAGAGCGGGATGGTGCGTTTTGACGCAGACGTACCATCACGGAGTTTCGTAAAAATATTGTTAAGTTTCCTGATATGTCCTTGCATTTTCGGAAGAATTTTTTTATAAAGTTTCCTGATGTGTCCTTGCATTTTCGGAAGAATTTTCTGTGCTTTCTATGTAGTGTGTCAACCTTAATTAAAAAATAAAAAAGAGCATAAACTGCAGCACTGATCAATGTGAGTGAACAGTCCCAATCGGACTGGAATGCATGCCACAAGCCTACCTCTTGGAGCCTCTGAGTCATTTGCCTAATGGTCATTTCGTAGGTCTCCTCCTTCTGCAAAGCCTGTGTGTGGCAAAAGCAAAAGCACATTAAACGAGGAGAAAGCACAAAAAGAAAGAAACACATCTTACCTGCTTCAACCTCTCAGTCATAGTGCGAATTTGAGATTCATAAGCCTCCTCCCTTTGTAGGTACTAGGGTCAGAAACAGAGAGAGTGTGCAAAAGAAAGCATTATTAGTTAACATGGGAATATCTAACTGGAACAGGAAAAAAACTGAGACGTATGCCAGGCTTATTTCGAAACAAAACAAAACAAAAATACACTAATGGCTGTGCTGGATGAGCAAAAATATTACAAAACTAAAAACGTCAAAAACTTGAATGACAACAATATCTGTTGTTATCATAACCAGAAATATATTTTAACTTTCCCCCCCTACCCTATATGTGTATTTCATGCTTTGAAAATCCAATAACTCAAAATAAATTCAATCGTATTTTTGCAAATTGTATCTCGTATAAAAATTTAGAATCGAGAAAAATGTTGGGGTAAAAAGCAATTTTAACTTCTAAAATATTGCATTTGACGGTTTTTTAATTTTTTAAAACTCAAAATATCAAACATTCCATAGGTTAAAAATTAAAAGTACTACACATTTTTTCTTCCACCTCATTCTTAAAAAGTTAGCTTTTTTATGCAATGGATCACTATTATAATTGTTACTGTTTTCGTATATTTCACTCCTCTAAAAATTTCAACGAGTATTTTTACGCCTTGAAGAAAACTCTAATCTCTGATAATAACCAACGAACAGCGCCTCAATCTGATTCAATAGCTTATTATTACTGAAAGTTTTTGAAGTGCTTAGTTTGCAAAATCTCATGACTGTTCATTGTAAATTAAATGCTCACTCCTCTATAAAACTCAGGTCAAAAGTTCAAGTATTAACGCTGCATATTTTAATAAAAGCATTTCCACCCTGGTAATAGAAAGAACTTAAAATTTAAACACTATACTTCATATTAAGAAATATAATGTTCAAATTTTAAGTAACCTAAATTAAGTTTTCTTTGAAAACAATTGTTGTTTAGAGCTATTAAATTTTTTTTCAACACCTAACAGTTCGATTTTCCCCCACATTATGATCAGAAACAAGCATAAATCAATTTTGTATTTTTACTCAATTATATGAATTCAAAACAGTTAAAATCGGTTTAAGTATTCGTATTTATTAATTTATGATGATTTTTAATTGCAGAGAAAAAAAAGCATCTTTACTAAAAGTTGGCTTTTTTCTGAAAAAGGGACTACACTAGGAAGAAGACTTTACAAAAAATGAGTGTGGGAAAAGAGGATGCATTTTTTAAAAATACTTTTTACATTTTGTCACCACTTCTCAACTATTTTTCTACAATACAACTTTTCTTATTCTTATTTTGTCTTCTAATCCATAGCTAAATTTGTCTTTAACTTTACTGTTTTTCCAAAAGAAAATATTAAAATAAATTACATTTTCGTTCACATTCAGTTAATAAAAACATCAAAAATGTTGGACATAAAATGTCAATGGACAAAAATTGTCCCAAAACGAAGTACTCTTTGATGCCTGGATAGGTAAAAAAAAGCTTATAGGACTAGCAATTTTTTCTCCTCTAACTCATGAACATTGTTAGTTTGTAAATCCATAATGAATATAATTTATTTTCAATGATTGAAAAATATCCCTAATAATTTCACTACTCTTTTAAACATTTAACACTCTAACAACTTAAAAGAAAAAAAGTTCAAAAAATTATCTGAAAATATTTATAATGGTAAATGTCTTCTCTTACCAACACATAAATCAACACTTTCAGATTTTAGAACGGTTTAGATCGTTACTGTAATTCTGCCTGTCATATTCTATTTTAGATATTTGTTTTATGACTTTTTTCAGATTTACATTGGATTTAATTTTTTGGAAAAATGAAAATCAATGATATTTAAAAGTGTTTTTCTTCTTTTGTTTTAAATTCAGTATATTTTCATTTATGAATGTAATAATTTCACAATATATTATGTAATACCATTTCATAAATACCCATTCATCAAAAGTTTTCATAAGAACACTTACATTTATGATCCTGAATTACATCGTTTAGTTATGATGATTTAAACATTTAATGAACTTTAATATTTATTTCTCATTGAAAATGATAAATGATAATTTTTTTATATATATATTTTTTTTTGAAGAATGCTTCTTTTTTTTTACTACATCATTCAGGCAAAAATTAGATTAATTTTTGTAACCTGAAATATATCTGCATTAAGAATCAATCAAAATCCTCAAAATTATTATTTATTTGTTTCTGGACTTTGACATCTTATACGAAAATCATTCATTCGTGTAATCCTCCAATGAATTTTCCCCTTGAAAAGATTCATTTGTAGACAAAATATAATGCACAAAACTTAAAAGAACATACAAAATAATTCATCAAAAAGTAACAGCACAGGTTTCCAAAACAAAATAGTCACAACAGATAAGCCTGGCATAGAAGAAAAGGGTATGGACAGCAGCAGCAATCATGATCAGGGCTGAGTATGGAAGAAAAAAAAGCACTGCTGCAAGCTGCCATAAGCCTTGATACGATATTAAAAGGATAATAAAACTACTAGGAACTGACTACAAAGCTAAAAGTATAGAATGACCAGATGCTTCAAAGCTCAAGATTCAGGAGCGGATTTAGTCTATTCAAGGGGGTGGTGGTTGAAAACCGTAAAACCGGAAAGAAGAGACCGAGGGGACATGATTCAGCTGTTTAAATTAATTAAAATGAAAGATGTTACGGGGCTAAGGTTTAGCACTGAAAACAGGACAAGGGGCCATTGTTTTAAGCTATTTAAATCTCAGACTAACATGGATATTAGGAAAAATTATTATTTTAGCAGGGTAGTGGAACCTTGGAACAGCTTACCGGAAGAGGTGGTAATGAGCAAGGGAGTAGACAGTTTTAAGAGGGCCATTGATCTTCACTGGGGATTGTAAATTGACTAGAACCAGTCAAGCTGGGCCCAGAGCCTGTTGCTGGTCGTCACTTTTGTATTTGTATTTGCATTTGTAAAAGCCATTCCTCCCCCCCAAACCCATCACATGGGGGGGAGGCAGGGAGTCAATCCCCCCTCTTATCCTGTCTTTTAAATACTAATCGCCCCTCATGAACTTATCTCCCCCTTGAAGTGTCAAATCTCCCCTTTGAGGGCTATCACCTCAAGGGTTGGAAACCACTGTTCTAAGTCATTGCAATATATTAGTCTTTTAAATACTAATCGCCCCTCATGAACTTATCTCCCCCTTGAAGTGTCAAATCTCCCCTTCGGGGGCTATCACCTCAAGGGTTGGAAACCACTGTTCTAAGTCATTGCAATATATTAGTATTATCATACTAGTATAGTGTAGTCCATGGCAGAAACGGGTTGGAAGCCACATATAGAAATATAAAAATTATTAAAGTTAAAAAAAAGGGGGGAGGGGCGAGCTTAGGTTCAAATTAAAAAGTGGGTAACGCTGTCAATCCTCGACTACAGTAACTGTCTAAACTTGATTTAAAGCAAATTTGTGCAGTGTACTTGATTGAAATTAGTAGCTACTGCTAGTAATTCCTTCAACTCTATATTATTGGTTTTAGAAAATAACAGTCACAGAGGGGGCGGTCGCCCCCCCCCTCCTAGTAAATCTGCCACTGTCAAGATTATAGTATTATTGTCTCCTTTTGATTTTCACTCTTAAAGTAAAGGTCGTATTCTTCATCAAAATACATTAGGTTTAAAGAAATGATCATACTCTAATTATATTTTCTGTCTCTAAAATAAGTTATTTATTAATTTATTTCATTAATTAATTTAGTTTTGCTAAAAACTTATGTAACATGAATTACACTGAAATTTGTGTAATTTTGAATCACACTGAAATTTGCAGTAAAATTGAAATAAAACTGAGAATTCAGAATTAATATTTCCAAAAAAATATTATTAATATTGCGACCACAAAAATAAAATATTTTGTGCTAAAATAATATCTAAGAGTCATTGTTTTAAGCTTTTTACTTCGCTAGCTAGTCTTTAAATCAGAAAAAAAATACTTCAATAGGGTTAGAGCATTGGTAATAGTTTATCTGAAGCAACTGTTACTTGCAATGGAACAAACAGTTTTAAGAGTGTTCTTGATCTGCATTGGGGATTGATAAATTCACTAGGGCAAGCTTATTTAGCTGGGACCAGAGCCTACTAACTGTCGCCACTTTGGTATTTGTAAAATATATCATAATCAGACATAGTTTATTACAAATTGCAATTGAAACATCTGATAATTCTAAACAAGAACTCTAATTTAATTTTTAAAAATAACTACAAAGAACTGTTAGTTCAAAAACAAAGAAAAAGTAAAAAACTTAAAGTTGAAGGGAAAATGCATGCTTGGTTAAAGCATAGAAATCTAAAGGAGAAAGCATGCTAGCAGTAGGTGAAAAGATTTTTTGAATTTGCACAAACGGGAGGCAATTTTTTAATTTTGCTTAAAGCAAATGTTGTAAATTTAACCCCCAAAATTTTTGTAGAATATTGAAGAAGGCTTAGGAAACACTCATTCAATTGAAATCACAAAACAAAGCACAAAATCACACAATTTAAGAAAAAGAAATTGATTAGAGTGAAATCTTTAAAGAAATCAACATTCAGATGATTTGGATCTACTCGCACTTGATTTTTATGGATTATTATTATTTGAAAATATTTGCAAATATAGATCAAGAATATTTCTATCTGAATTGGATAAAATATTGTGAGGAAGGGATTTATTTATTATACTTTATACAAAAAGGTAAAGCAATCTTTACAAGAATTCTTTTTTAATTTTTTTCCCCTGAAAATATAGAAATAGTTTTTAATAATAATTACAACTGCAAAATGAAGTAATTATCTTATTTTTTAAAAACAGTAAGTGAAACTGAAAATTGTGTTAGATTTCCAGACTAAAGCATTAGATTTGTGACATAAAGAATTAAAACATTATTAATAGGCTATTTTGGTTTATGCTTTAGGTTTATCATTAAAACTTTATTATGTTTCAATTTTTTTTTCGTTTACTTTTCGAATATTTTTCATGTGTTTTTGAATTTAACATCATATTAAACAATTATGAAATGAACTTGCAACTACTTGCAAATACTTTGCAACTGTCCTGTGTTTAATATTTTATAAATGTTATTTTTTGGAATAATAGAATATTACACTTTCAAAATTAAAATATGGTATATAACACGACACAGTTTGGCTATCTGCAGTGTAAAGTGAAACATAATAAATGAGTAGACAAAAAAATACGTGGAAAACCAAATTATCCATTAGTTATGCCAGAGTTATAACTAAAAAACCATCTGAAATGTTGAAAAGTTGCAAAACCACTTTCGATTTTAAGAAATCACAAAAACAAAGCAAATAGTTAAAGTTAAGAATTGAGTCCAAAAACACAAAACAAAAATAACGATTAATCACCTCTGTTTTGGAAGCAATTCAAAACTGTTGGAAAACTTATCGCAATTCAAATTTATCAAGATCTTCAATATATGTGGTAGTAAAGTGTAAGTATCTCTCTTGCAATTAAAAAAATATTACTCCTAAAAAGTTATCCCTCTTCCCAAAAATTGAGGGGTGCAAAAATGTTTTCTAAAAAATAAAAGCACAAAAGCTCGCCATCTGCCATGCAGGAAAAAAAAGCAAAAACATGAACTCAAAAAAGTTGAGGACTGCATCATTCCTCCAAAATGTATTTTCGATCAAAAACCATGCAAATAAACAGTAGTCGTTTGCATAAAAATGGCAAAACGTTTCGCTGCTGACCATATGAGAAAAATGACAAAATGAAATGGCTGCCTTGTTGTTACCTTCTCTTCACTGACTTCAAGGGACTTCAAGTTGTTACCCACAACTCGCAACTCTTCCTCAAGCTCTACAATTTTGCTAGAGAAGAAAAAGAAATACATTTATATCTTAAATTTTGTTCAAAAATAAAAGAGTTAGAATAAGTACTTTTAGGAAAAAACAGTATTCAAAAGTACATGAAATACACCGCCAGCTCAGTCATTTCCAGCCGAGGACTGCAGTTTCGTGCTTATTAGCACTCATCAGCCCGGCATAATATATATACCCCCATTGTAACTTACTGAATACTGTTACCTTATAGTTTGTCACAAGTATGGAACTTGGTTCCCGGATGGTTTTACGCTCTTCGATGTGATAAATGAGGGGGACACGTTTTTACTGGGAAAATAACATAGTTGACGAATTTTCGTTAACCCAAAAAGGCTTAATTTAGATTTACTTATGTCACCTTTAATTTAAAAAATAGACAAATTATCTTTAAAATGTGGTTTCAAACTAATTTAAATTGTGTTTTTATTTTTTTAAAGTTTCTTTTAGAACATATAAATAAACCAAATATTTCGGGGAACAACCTTTCCTCGCAACCCCAACACTAGTTAAAAAAATTAATGTTTTTCAGATATTATAAACAGATATATAAATATATATTCAGGAGGTTTTTTGCATACGCTAATTCGGGGAAAGTTCGAAATAGTCATATTGGGCCACTGGTTGATGAGCACGGAATTTTAATTCAGGACGATAGTGATATTGCTAATGTTCTTAATAACTTTTTTTCGAGTGTTTTTAACGATAACTGTATCTCAACAGTTGACACCAACATGACACAAGCTATAGTACAGCTTGAGGACTTTGTATTTTCCAGGGATGACGTTTTACTTCATTTGAAAAAAATTAAAGAGACTAAGGCTCCGGGGCCAGATAATATTTATCCGAAAATTTTAGTTGAATGTGCAGAGGAATTAGCAGATGTAATCGCAAACATTTTCAATGCTTCTTATAATTCGGGGACAGTGCCAGAGGACTGGAAGCTGGCTAACATCACACCGCTCTTCAAGAAAGGGTCTAAAGGGAGTGCGGGAAATTATAGACCTGTGAGTTTAACTTCGGTGGTTTGCAAAATTTTTGAAACATTGATGAAAGTTAAGATAGTAAATTTTCTAGAGACTAATAATCTATTGACTAGTTTTCAGTACGGTTTCAGGAAAGGTAAATCTTGTGCAACTAATTTATTACATTTCTATGACAAAGTTACCATGGCTTTGGACAATAAGAAGCCTGTAGATGTTGTTTACATTGATTTTCAAAAAGCTTTCGATAAGGTACCGCATGTTGCTCTACTTAGCAAATTAGCTGATATAGGAATAGGAGGGAAAACTTTCATTTGGGTAAAAAATTAGCTGACCGGAAGGAAACAAAGGGTAGTTGTAAGGGGAAATTACTCTAATTGGAGTGAGGTTTTAAGCGGGGTTCCTCAAGGATCAGTGTTAGGGCCTGTTTTGTTCATTGTCTTTATGAACGATATTCACAAAAATATTTCTGGGAACATGAATTGTTTTGCTGATGATGTCAAAGTTATGGGGACTGTAGAAAATGAAGAACAAGCAAATCAGCTGCAAGAGGATCTAGATCATATTACGGAGTGGGCTGATAAATGGGGTATGGCTGTTAATGTTGGGAAATGTCAAGTGCTACATTTAGGGCATGGAAATAAGTGTACAAGTTATTATTTGTAAGGTTCAGTCATTAGTCAGGCAGACAAAGTTACTGATCTGGGGGTCCTAATAAGTCAGGATTTAAAGTTTAGCCAACAGTGCAGCATTGCTAGCAACAAAGCCAATAAGATGCTTGGGTTTATCAATAGATCTATTTCAAATAAATCTAAAGAAGTTCTTCTGCCCTTATATAGAAGTTTGGTAAGACCCCATTTGGAGTATGCTGTTCAGTTTTGGTCTCCTTATCTTAAGAAAGACATTAATGTATTGGAAAGGGTTCAAAGGCGGGCTACAAGGCTAATAAGTGGACTTTCCCACTTAGATTATGATTCCAGGCTTAGAAGGCTAAAACTGTACAGTCTTGAGCAAAGAAGAGACCGAGGGGACATGATTCAGCTGTTTAAATTTATTAAAACGAAAGATGTTACAGGGCTAAAGTTTAGCACTGAAAACAGGACAAGGGGTCATTGTTTTAAGCTATTTAAATCTCAGGCTAACATGGATATTAGGAAAAATTATTATTTTAGCAGGGTAGTGGAACCTTGGAACAGCTTACCGGAAGAGGTGGTAATGAGCAAAGGAGTAGACAGTTTTAAGAGGGCCATTGATCTTCATTGGGGATTGTAAATTGACTAGGACCAGTCTAGCTGGGCCCAGAGCCTGTTGCTGGTCGTCACTTTTGTATTTGTATTTGTATTTATATATATTGCAAAACAGTTTTAAGTAAATTTTCTTAAAACTATTCACACAAGAAAGATTTTTACAGAAATATAGGTATGAGTTTCTTAGCAACTTTCCAAAAATGTACTGGGAGTCATTAGAAAATAAAAGTTCTTAGAAATTTTTTTTACAAACAGTTAATTCCCTAGGGGTGCCCCCCCTGAGAGCAAGGGCACCCCCCTAAATTTCGCGAAGACCCGGCCCCAAGCAAGAGCCCCCCCCCCTCCCAAATGAAAAAAATACCCCTCAAAACAACCCCTCTAAAAATCTCAATGACGCAGTCTGCCCCATGACCCCCCCCCCCCCCCAGGTTGCACCCCTGAATTCCCAGCTAATAAGTATTTTTGAATCCTTGCATTGATGTATACATTTTTGAAGTAATTTTTTCAACAATTTCTAAAGATTTTTGAGAGATACATTTATAAATTTTTGAATCAATTTTCTAATAATCTGTTATTAATCATTGTGATTTGCTGCATAGGGTATTTTTTATCTTAACTAATGAATCAATATTTATTGAGTGTAAAATTACTGTTTAAAACGAAAATATATTACTTATTTAGAAAGAAAAGAACAGAAAAATAGTTTACAGCAAATGAGGCCCCTAGTTTCAAAACCGGATACTTGCAAAAAATTCGATTTTTTTTTTTTGTTAATCTTGTAGAGAATCATAAGGCCTATTTGCCTGCTCAATATTAGGTTCAAAAACCGCTTCTTTCCCCCTTGAAATGGGGCGGGAAGGTCTGCCTTAGTTTCAAAACCGGACTTTTACGTCTCCTGTAAAATTTGGTTTTCTACAAGTGTCCGGTTTTGAAACTAGGGGCCTCAAATGAGGAAAATTGATCAAAAAGATAATCAGTTGATGAACAATGTAACATGCTGCATTTAAAAATAAATATATAAATAAATGCTGTATTTAAAAAGTCAAAAGTCTACTTTTCTGTATACCCCTCAAAGCTTGTGTTGTATACCAAAAGACAAAATTAAATAGATTCTATGCAGGGTTGGCTTTCTGCCGGCAGAAACTAGTTTTTGCCGTGCCAGTGGCAGAAACTGGTTGTAACCAGTAAAAACCGGCATAAACTGGCAAAAACTTAAAAATGTCTTTAATAATTCAAGTAATTAGTAAATGTTATTTGTTTATGTAAACTAAAAAATTAAACATCATTTCATTATTTAAAAAGATAAAATCCTATGCTAGTGCCCTTGATTTAGTACAGAAAAGGAACTTTCCAATTGCAGAGGCTCATAGTATTTGGATTAATTTAACAAAGGATACAAAATCATACAAAGGGTGCTTAGGAAAGAGGAGTGACATACAGAATTAAACAGGCATTACTGATTGTAATTTGCTCACTTATATGCTTCTTCTAAATTGTTTGTGATTGAAATTATCATGTCATGTGCTTCGAGAAGAAAGTGACAGAATTTTACTTGCCTAAATTTTGTACCTAATGTCACAGCTTTGCAAAACAAATTGGCCCCATTTCTCAAAACTTATTTTTCCAATCAAATTTTTACCACAACCAGTTACTACATGGTGGACCAGTTATACAACAGATGAAAGTTTCACGAACATTGCTTGTTCCTAAATGCATTGTCTGCTAGCTCTTCTGTTTTAAGAATATTCTAAAACTTCTCATTTGTGCATTTTGCAACAAAATTACAGTACTTTGGTTAACAATTAATTATTTTTTCCATGCATTTTCTGTTGTATATCAAGAATTAATTTTCCATTTTGCGAGTTTTTGCCAGTTTCTGCCGCAAAGTGGCAGAAAGTGGTTTTTGCCATGCCGGTTTTAACCGGTTTCTACCAGTGGTTTTAACCGCCTCGGCAGAAACTTGCCAACCCTGATTCTATGTCTTTATATGAGAGTGCTTATAATTAAAATCTTAGTAATTTGTAGTTCAGTATTGCTATCAAGAACGTATTCAAAGGGTGGTTTATTAGGGTTCAAATCCCCAGAAGAAACTATTATTAATATTTAATTTATTATTTTTTTTTCAACTTCATAAAAAAAATGAAATTTTATCATTGAAAAAGTGTACAAACTCTTTGTATCTGTAGTATTTATTTTAGTTTTTGCAGTTATTGCAAACATCATTTCTTACAAAACAATACAGCATTTTCCAGTTTGTAAAAATCTGATGCAAACAAAAGCATCAAAATTCTTTGAATTTCAAGGGGACAAATATCTATATTTAACATATCTTTATTAAAGCAAAAGATATATAAATTAAGAAGCTTTACTTCCAATGTTTCGTACATGAGTAAGCACATCTATTCTTTTGAGTTATCGATAAGAGATCAATTGTTTTAATAGGGGTTCAAGGAAGTTATGTAGTGTACACATTTCCCCCCCCCCTCATTAACCCCTTCCCTCTTGCTCCCGTGAATTTGCCGATCTTCATTTCTCGCGCCCGTGATATTGCCGTGCTCGGTGTGCAATATTAACGCGACGAAACGATTAAAATCAATTCATTTCTTTGGACCGGAATACATTTTATTTCTCTTTTTATACACTAGATGGCAGAATCAGTCAATTTTAAACGTAATTGCGGATTTTAAATGTAATTGCAGAGATGCAGGAAAGAATTTTGGTACTACTTACCAGATTGTGACGCTGGCCTCTGTATTTCAAGCTTTGAAATTTACCACACAAGAAAAATTTATTTATCTTTACTTATATCACACAAAAGATTAATAGAAGACTTTTTTAATGTTTAAAAGATGTATTTCTTAAATTTTCGCTGCTTGCTAGGGCTTGCTTGTTGACTTTTCATAAAATTTTAATTTTTTTTAAAATTTCAATCTAAAAAATATTGAAAATGAAAAATTGGATGCACATGTTGTACATACACTTATTTTTATATAATTTTCTTAAATAAAAAAGAAATAGACCTTTTTATGACCGTTTTCTTGAAAATTATTCGATCGTTAAGGGGTCAAATACTAAGGCCATTTTCACTAGCTTTAAATAACTGATGGTAACAAAAATCAATACACTATATATGAATGAAATTAAATTCAACTGATAATTTAGCTTTTGGGAGAAATGTGCTTGGAAAAACCCTTCTTGATACCAAAATCTGGTTACGCCCCTGACAGGGGTGGCCGAATTGAACCCAATTGGGTTGGACCCAATGGGTTTTTTTGAAAAAACCCATTTAAAAAAACCCATTATTTAGCCCACTTTTGGGTTTTTTTAAATTTTGTGAGAAGTTTAAAAAAAAATTAATTAATTTAAATACTTTTACAATTTAAACTTCTTTTTTATTTGTTCTTCACCACAGACAATGAACATAAAAAATGAATTTTGAGCTTTAATAGTATTTCTTAACTCTTAACGGCATTAAAAATATACTTCAAAGATTTTAAATAAATGTATTTAACTTTTTCTTCTGGTCAATAAATAACTCAAATTATCTTGACCAAGTCCTGTCACGTCTGATTTTCTCAATATTGGTAGATTGTACAGAGGAAACTAATCTAGTTAAAAGGCTTTCATGTAAATTATTTTCTGCTAACCAACACGTCACAAATCTTGAATAAACACAAGGTAAATTTTTTAGAAATAAACAGATTTTTCAAACGGTCGACAGAAAACAGAACAGGTACAGTATTTTCATTATTTTACAAAAAAGTTTAATATTTCTTACCCTGTACACAGAAATAGAAAAACAGGCAACATAAAATTCAAAGAAATGTCTTGATTAAGCTGGAATTCAGTAAAAAGGGATTTAAGCTAATTTTGAGGTTCTACAGTAGTTTTGCATAAAAAAAAATGAAATACTATAAAGTAAAATGCAAAAAAAATAAAAAAATTAGTAATTAAAAACGAACAATAGATTTTATCACCCGAGAAGTAACTTTGCCTTAACTATTGGTAATAATGAAAATTAAAAAATCTGAAACTTAAACATTCTTGGGTTTTTTCGTCTTTTATACTTTTCTCCATAAAACTCTGAATTTTAACTAGTTTTCCAGCTTTTTACCCGAAGATAATTTTTGCGCTTTGTCCATACACTTATGTGCTACAATATGCTACAAGTACCCCACATTTTCCCTAAAAAAAGACAAAAAAAAACCCACATTTCTTTTAAAAAACCCAACTTTAGTTGGGTTTTTTTGGGTTTTATTTAAAAAAACCCAAAAAACCCTGGGTCCATGGGCTTTTTAAAAAAAAAACCCGGGTTTTTGCCAACCCTGGCCCCTGAAGAGCTATCAATTTCAGTGCCACCTCATCAGTTGCATGCGACCAGAATAAAATTTCTCACAGAAACAACTAGAACTCAACTTATATGAATTTCTGTTCCTACCTCTCACCAGTCTCAGCACGCTCTTCAGCACGTTCCAGATCAGCTTCAACCATTGCCATCTTACGTGCGACCTGAGAACACATTACAACCATCAGTATGAGACAGCAAAACTACACAACTTCGGCCCTACAGACATAGCACAAATGTCACAACATATTGAAAACTCCTTCTGCAGGGGCGTAGCTAAGGGGGGGGGGGGGGGTTTGGGGACAAAACCCCCCCCGAAAAGTTAGTCTCAAAATACATACATATATATATATATATATATATATATATATATATACATATTATATATATATATATATATATATATATATATATTAATATACATATATATACATATATATACATATTATATATATATATATATATATATATATATACATATATATACATATATATACATATATATATATATATATACATATATATATATATATATATATATATATATATATATATATACATATATTAGTATATATATATATATATATATATATGTATATATATGTATATATATATATATATATGTATATATATGTATATATATGTATATATACATATATTAGTATATATATATATATATATATATATATATATATATATATATATATATATATATATATATATATATATATATATATATATATAAGAAGTAACCCCCCCCCCCCCGAAAGTCGGGTCTAGCTACGCCACTGTCCTTCTGAGTGGAAATCCTTAGATTAAAAAATTATTATTGGATGAATATGCCCCAGAAATTCTTATGCACGATAAATAACTTAATATTCAAATTGTGTTTTGATTTTGTTTATTTTAATTTAAGTCAACAACAAATTTTGAATATATTCTCTATGATAACATTATATAGAATCTTAAATGGAAACCAACAACTAACATTTCAGAAATAAGATCTTAAAATGTTGGTTTTGATTAAGGGATGAATGATTGATTAAATTTTGTGTTTTCAAATTTTAATGAGGCAGAAATGTTTTATAAAGCATATTTTCGATAATATCATTTCTGAGTAAAATATCATATTGAAAATATTCAAACAAGCTATGTGGGAGAAAGTTCCGGAATCTCAGATTTGTGCAAGTGTCAGTCAGGTTTTACGATCCGCAACAATATCCTCTTTTGCAATTGAAACTAGAAATAAATGAGAGAATAAGGGGATCAACAGTATCAAGCATTGCTGCCACAGGGTTGTTGTTTTGAAATGAAATTACGTAATTAAGATATTGTGGGCCATCTCACAAATGGCCATATGTAAGAAACTCAAATTGTGAGATGTGTCATCTGGCATTGGCTGTAATTGAAATAACATTTAAAATAAATAACCCAACTTAATATTCATAATACCGAATTTAAAATTCGATGTGTAAATATAATTTTAAAATGTTTCATATACAAAAGAAAATGTGATCAATTTTGCCAAATTATTTTTTCTTATTTTATTTTATTAATTTCTTTTTTGTGTGTGAAAAAGTAATTTATAGGCAAATTAACATAGAATTGAAAACGGAAACGAGTATTAACCAAACATGAAATAAATGAATGAAAATTTATAATCAATTAATATAGCGATCAGGAAAATATTGGCAGCAAAAAACTCTTGATTTAACTTGTTCATGTTAATATATTTTTATTTTTAGTGCCAATGTATGAGTTTTCTATGCTCTTCTCATTTATAAGATTTCTCTGTTTAACACAGGGATGAGAATGGTCAGAGAGCAAAAAGGAGGAAATCCAAAAAAAAAAAAAAAAAAAATCATAAAATCAGCAATTAATACGACACATATTGTAATTAAAAACGTGAAATCCGAAACATTTTAACAGGCTGTAAAGCCTAAACCATTTGAGATTCACCAGAAATATTTTGTATACTTTCTTAAATACATACGAAAAGTAACCATGCCAAGTTTCATAAAAATCCGAGATTGTGGGAGTCTGACCGCGTTTTTTGAATGTCTTTTGCATTTTTTCAAAAATAAATTTAAGAAATAAAAATACTATTGAAGTAATTAATAAAATAAGTAGATTTATGGTAGCATATAGTAAAAAACTTCTAACATTAAAAATGATTGACATATTTGCAGGATGCAAAAAGATTGAAATCTCAAAGGCATGCCGTTTTCGGCAAAGCACACGTTTGATGTCGTTGACATGTTTTCCTAACATAAGTCTTCGGCAGATATCATGGAGAATAAAGATTTAAAGGGGAAAAATAGAAAGAATAAAAAAACGGAGACCGAAAATTAAGGAAAATCAGAATGTTTTCAGCTTTTTAAGAAACATAGGAGCGTTACAAGGCTTGAAAATAGCAAAAAACAAGTAAATATTTTAAAAACTAACAGAGAAAGCCGGAATTCTGGCAAAAGCCAGAAAAATCTCATCTCTGTTAACAACATTGACAGCAAACGTTATGCAGATGTAAATTAGAAAAAAAAAAAGCAAAAACCGATCGCGACTATCTGACAGAAAAGGTACTATATATTGTAAGATGATTGATCTCTGTTAGATATAGAAAAAAAAAATCCATGATGAAATTCTATGACATCCTCCATGTTCCCGGTTTCTTCCAAACTTGAAATTAGTGTGCAGAAAAAAAAAGTAAGTCAACATAATTTTATAATTTATTCAAACAGATTTGTTTCAGTGCGGTTAATATGCTTAGCAAAATAACTTCTTTTTTGATTTAAATAGTAAGTGTTAGAAAACACATCTTTTTTTTTTTTTTTATAATTTGATTTGAAAATTTCTTAAAAAGCAATGGAAAAAGAAAAACTTTAGAATGGGGTTAACTATTGACAAAAATGTTTGCCCATTTATAACTCAGGTAAACATGAACTATTTACCCTAATAAAATCCTATACATGGAGAGATTTCTTCAATAAATTCAATAAATTACCTTACAGACTAATCTGCAGCTGGTTTAATGAACTTATAATATCATCTACATGAAACTGAAAGGTACTTTAACTTAACTTTATTAACTAGTTGCATAGTTTGTCTTTTAATGTGAAATATAATATCAATACCAATACAAAACTAATAAAAATTATTGGAGAAGTTCTGATATATCATTGTTAATTGGCCTGATAAAATACTTTTAGTAGAGTTTTAACATTTCATAGTTTTAAAAATATTTCCCAATGTTTGGTGAAAGCATAAATGTAATTATTAATCCACCAAATTAATTAGAGAAAGTTTTGATTTCACATAACTTTTATTGCAACAAAATTAAGTCAACAATCTATTTTATGCTGAGTCACAAATTTTTAAAAATGCAAATACTTGTACATAATTTTTTTCAAAAAGTCAATAAATAAGTAGTAATTTTCTAAATAAAATTCACACTTCACACACAACACAAAGCAACTATAAATATAAGCATTCAACTTCATGCAATTCATCATTATTGTGTGTATATAATTTAAAAATATAAAATATATTTTCATAAATTCAACAACTTTAAATTCCTAACTACATGAGCTTTAACTTATTATTGTTTGATAACATGCACAAAAGACACACTATATTTGATATATACTATAAAGGATTTAAAACGAAGAGCAATTCATGCAAATATAGAATGAAATTGTATTTAACACAAACATTGAAATGTGTAATAGCTAAAGTTGGTTTTAGTAAAGGATAACACAAACCTTTTTTTCACATAACAAGACTTTAAAAAATTTCAAAGACTTAAATCAAAGTATTTTTTTTTTAAATTAAATAAAAGCAAACAATAAAACAATATTCAGGTGATATTTATAAGGCACTTTTGTAGAAATTTCAACTTTAACTAACTAAACTACGAAAAAAATAGAAAACTATATACTGCTAACAAAAATTTCAAAAATTAGCATGCAAAACAAAAAGAAACAATTATGTAACAGCTTAAGTTTTGGAGAAAAACTAGTAGCTTTAAGGCACAAAAACTCCAATGTTTGAAAAAATATAGAAGGCTTTCGGAGTAACTTCATAACAATGCTATCTTCCTAACATTCAGGGTACTAAAGAGTACATAAATTGTTCATCTGAAATTCTGTACTATTTAGAGTTTGTAAATTTGTTCTTAGAATATTTTTCCACCACACGATTTCTTCAAATGCATTTTGGATGCAAACTATGCATTCGAAACAACGAAAATTGAACCAAATTTTGTTCAAATTAACAGCATATTTGACCGTTTTCTTCATCACAGTTCTCTTTTGCCGACTCAATATCTCATCTACCGCTGTTCACAATGGTTCTTCATCAAAACCACTTTCTGAATGTCGCTGGAGCCCTGTCTTCAGCGTGTACATGCAACACATAGGATTCATTCCACGAAGCAGTTAGTGTGAGAGAAAAAGGGGCCATGCTCAATATGAATGCTCAGTCACCTCATCATATTTGCGGTCAGCTTCCTCAGCCATCAGCCTTGCCTCCTTCAACTGATCTTCAAGGGCATCCATACGCTCCTCATCAGTGATGCTCCTGTGCTCAAGCATCTTGCGCATACTGAAATGGAGGAAAATACACCCATCAGCATTTTTTCACTTTAAAAAAAATTAAATGAAGTTGAATACAGTAGAAGACCGTTATAACGCCGACCTATATAAAACAATTCTCTATAAACCGCACAACTTTTCAGAAGTAAACAATAGGTTTTGGAAGCTTAAAACATCCCTCTGTTTTGCTTTGCAACAGGGTTGGCAAGGTTTTGGACACTATGGTAAAAACCACGGTAAAAACCCTGGTTTTTACCGTCCTGTCCAAAACCCTTGTGCCCAAAACTGTCCAAAAGTGTCCAAAACTATATTTTAGAAAAATTGTATTCTGTTAGAAAACATCAAAAACAGAATAAAATGTATCAAAGTAATGTTTTAGATAGAACATTTATTCAATGAGAACATTCAACTTATTTATGCAGCTGATTTAAAACTAGTTATATAGAAGTTGAATTCTTGATTAAAATTTCAATTTGTATGCATGATTTTATTTAGCTTTTTTATATTAGTAACCAAATTTCCCTATGTTTATGCAGGTGGGCAAATAAAAGCAGGGTTTTTATCATCCTGTTCAAAACCATTGTGTCCAAAACTACTTTTTGAGATTTTGTGAGAAAATATCAAAAACATATATATATATATATATATAACTCATTTATGTAGCTGATTTTAATCTAGTTACATAGAAATTAAATTCTACAATAAAAATTTCAATTTGCATGCAGGAGTTTTTTTTTTTTTTTCCACAAACCAAATTTTTGAACATTTATGCATGTATGCAAAAGAAAGTGTTCAAAATATGGTGCTATAACTGACTTAAATGCAATAAATTACAATTTTTTTTATAGTTACAGAATGTATTATATTAAAAATATGAACAAAAAAAATAGCACTAGTGTTATAACGTAAGTGTTTCATCATCAATTTCTTGTTCTTTCATCTATGATTTAAAAAATAATTTTCGTTAAACCATCGTGTAAAACTTATTTGAAAAACCATTTTAAATTTTTTTTTTCTTTGGCTCCTAAATATTGCACATTTTGTAATATTCCTTTGAGTTATAAATGGAACTGAAATTAGTTGTCTTGGTTGTGTTGTGAATTTCCTTTCATGACTCTACCAACTGTTACATAAGAAAGTTTTTATGTAGTAGTTATTGGCAATTTTTTTAAGTAAAATATTTTTAATTAACATTTTGGAGAAAAATATTACCAAATATTCATTAATTAAACCTCATTATTATCTATAATTATGCATTACAAATATTGCAGTAAATACGAATTGATTAGATAACACCTGTAGCATAGTTTTGGACAGTTTCGGACACTTTTGGACAGTTTTAGACAGTTTGGGACAGTAAAAACCACCTGTCCTGTCCTAAACCAGTTTTGGACAGTCCAAAACCCAACCCTGCTTTGCAAATATAAAAATGGTTAGGCAAATTAAATTTTGTAAGTTTTTCATCTTTCCACCTTAATTCAAAGCTTTTAAATTTAAAATTTGTACTCATAGCTCTTGAAAATGCAGCTGTTATGCAAGCCATGAAGCTAGCAGAAGTGCAGGAGAATGCACTTTCTTTTGATTGTGAAACATATTTATTTGTGAATAACTAATTGTAATATTGGTGCTTTAATACTCATTGCAGATAAAACTCATTCTGAAGTGGTAATATAAAAATATATTCTGAATGTTAGTTTCAAAATTTGTGAAATGACCTATTATAACGCAAAAACCTGTGTAATGCAAAAACTCTGGTCCTAAGGTGTGCGATATAATGGTCTTCTACTGTAGCATGAACTTAATACAGTCAGACCTCGATATAGGGTCATCCGCTTATAAGGTCACTTTTCTTAAGGTTACGGCTCACTGAATAGGAATTCTATGTCGTGTATTATCGGATATATGGTCAGGTGTCATAATACATTAATCGCTTATAAGGTCACTTTTGTCAGATTTCTTTGAATGATTTCAGTGCCTAACAGATTCACTTCCAAGAATTCACTGCGATATACGATCCTTAAAAAGTGAAAAGCCATTTTTCCTATTAAAGTAGCATGTAGTGCACAGAATGCAGTACCAAGTGAGCATTACCACAGTGATACTAAAATATGAAGCAGTAATGCGGGCACTTAGCGTGTACATATTGCATTTACCAGTCATGAGAAGCTGAAGAAATTTTCAGAAAATAATTAGAAACCTTGTGCTTAAATTAGAAATTGTGCTTAAATTAAAGAAAAAACACATTAGTAATGTATTAATGACAATTTTAAGAAAGGTAAGTCGCACATCAGTTGTTTGCTTGGGGATATTTGAATGCAGCTTTACTCTAAATGAAAGTTTTTAAAAAATCATTTCAAAATTTCTTATTGATTCCAAAAATTTAAATTAGTTCAAATTAATTTAACTATAATAAGTTGATAGTTTTGAATGTATTGAATTTTGAAAAGAATTAATGAATTACATGTTTATTTATCAATGAATATATATATGAATCGGTTATAAAGTCAACCTGCTTATAAGGTCAGTTTCGTGAAATCCCGAGGGGTGACCTTATATCGAGGTCCGACTGTATAGGGCAACTCTACAGCAGCTAAAGTACCAATTGTCGCACAAAACACCCCACCAACACTACAAATATGTTAGATAGACATCTCGAGAGAATCCATGTTCTACATAAAGTGCAAGGGGATGAAACAAGGATCTGACATATTAAGAACTTTGTGGGGTGTTTTGTGTAACAGTCGATATATCTGTTACCATAAAATTGCTCTATAATAATATTACAAGGAAAAATAAGAACTTGAATTGTCTGTCAATAACAAAATTTTTCTATACTCCTGAAAGTTCACTCTAAGGAAAGAATAAGGTGGGATTACCCACCCTGACCAAAATTTTAGGTGAATTTTTTGAGAATTGGAGTGGGATTTTTTTTTCTTTCGCAGTTTAGTATATTACTTTAAAGTTCTAGATACATTTTTATTTGTGTGTGCAATATATATGCATATTATATGGCACAAAATTTTTTTACTATACAAAGTGGAGATAAGTTTTGATGAAAATAAGTTAAATAATCCCAAGGGAGAAAGAAGACCTAAATTTGAAAAAAAAAAAAAAAAGAGGGGGGACTGAAAAGAGACTTCTATTTTAACTTTAAAATAGAAGTCTCTATTTTAACTTTAAAATAGAAGTCTCTTAAAATAGAAGTTTGTCTGTTAACCCTGGTCTGTATCAGAATAGTATAAAACGTTTTAAGGGAGAGGGGGCCCGCGACCAAACTAACAAAGAGCCAGCCTTGGCTCTTGGTGGCCCTGGATACGCTGTTTATTTGGTAGTAATTAATATTTAGCCAATTTTCAGTAATTAATCAACTGATAATTTATTTTTGCCTAAACAAGAAAATATTCATGAAATTATTAGACCTAACAATAATGCCCAGTTTCAGTGCACACATTTAATTAAAAATTTGAACTATTGTGGATGTGAACAACATATTAATTTTTTTCCCCCATAGTTGCTTTGGAAAAAAAAAACAGGAGACAATATTACAAAAATATCAGGACAAATATCCTTAAAAACATATGTACTGATACATTAATGTATAATATTGGGCTGTATATTACTTCCATGTACCAGAATGAAATGTTATTCTTCAGAAGTTGTAATCATTGTTGTAAAATTACGGGTGCAGGTTTTTTTTTTTTTTTTTTTTTTTGGTCAAAGAAACATTGGCATAAAAAAGAACAATGTAAATTGAAAAACTCTCTTTTTTTGTTTCAAGTTCATTTTCTCAAAATATGCTCCCTTTTTCCTTTAAATAAGTTTAATTTCAATTTTTCCCAGTAACCTTTTCTGACCGTATCTATATTTTTTTAATCAAAAATTAAAAAAGAAAAAAAAGAAGAAGAAGTTGTTCATACCTATACCATGATAGTTTGAAACTTTTGAATCAAATGGGGACACAACAGCTAGAATTCTAAACTATTGGTTAGATGTAAGAAATTCATTCAATGTAGTTTCTTGTTGTAAGCAAAAGCAATTTCAATGAAAAAAAAAATCAGTCAATGAATTGGATAAAATTTATTCAGCAGTTAATTGTTTTAAGCAAAAGTAATTTTAATATAAAAACAATTTTTCAGTCTATTAATATGCTAAAATTGGGCTTAAAATTTAAAAGCTAAGATAAGTTCCCTTTTTTCCCTTGGGACAAACTGAAAACCTGTTGGGAGCCCTGAAAATGATTAGAAAAAAAATCAGGAATATCAGGACAAAAAGTTAAACATCGGGACAACATATTTTTTATCAGGAAAACCAGGTCAACTACAAATTTGGAACTTGAAACTGAAAAAGTCCTTTTTTTCATCTTCTATTTCATGTTAGATTAACACTGCACAATAATTAATATGTTATACTATACAATTTTAAAGTATTATATTCTTGTCAAAACTTCATTCTATAGACATCCTATAAAATAGCTTTTTTTTTCACTTAGCTATGAGCCATCATAGGTTTCACTGTCATTTTTATATGCTTACCGTTCACTTTCATCAGCACTTTGGGAGGCTTCTTCTAATTTGGCAGTGGCAATCTTCAATCTTTCTTCAGAACGTTCCAAATCTTCTTCAATCAGCTGGATACGCCTGTTGAGACCAGCAACTTCACCCTCAGCCTACAATAGGAAAAGTATAAAAATCTCGTAAGTACATTTTAAGTGAGAAAAGCACTGAATATTTAACTAAAAGTGTAAACTATGTTTTAATGAACTAATAACATTAAAACTTTCTTACTCTATGATTTTATTTATTTATTTTTTTCCCTAACACCTCTCCATCACAAATGTGTCCCCCAACAACGTCTAAATAACAGAATTTTTTAAAAAATACTAAAGCAATTTCCGAAGCTCATTCTGTCTAAAAGGGCAAAATTAGCTGTGCCACTGATTACGGGATGATTAAATGAAAAAAAAAATAATAAAAATTATCTTTTAATCACCATCTCAAAAAATAAATCAATGTGTCTATAAGTGCATATTTTTTACCATTTAAAAGGCATTTGGAAATGTGTAAAATATTTTTTTACCAAAATCAAGATGCTGTCTTAGTTAATTAATTTATAAAAATTACATTAACTAATGCATTCAGGATTATTATCTTGAATATTAAAACATGTATCATTTAGCACTTGGAGTAAAAAAAAAAGAAGCCACAACTTCAAAAAAGGGCTATGAGCAAAATTGTTGGGTCTGCAGGCCACTGGTGACCCATGTTTTGCCCTTTAATTCGACTTTAAAATAATCTGACTGAATATAATTATGTTTTCCCCACAATTTTTTAAAGCGCCAAGTAAAAGGTTTGAACTGAACAGAAAATATTAAAAATGTTTTTTAAAATTCTTACTATAGTAAGTTTAATAATAATAATAAAAAAAAACATAGACTTAGTATTAAGCTTTGAAAGTTACGTTTAAATGTATTAAAATATTTAGAAGTGCTGTATAAAAAGCATTAAGAAGCAAAAATAATGTTCAGTAAGTGTAAATATTGTTCATTCAACAGAATATATATGAAAGCTTAAAATCTAATTTTTAGGTTTTAAAATGCAAAGTATTAGTGTTTTGTGCGTAATTAATGCACAAAATGTTTTTTTTTCCTCAGTTTTGTAGATATTTACCCTTTTGAGCTGCACGTTCATGATGTTGTGGAGCTCATTAGATATTAAATTGAATTTCATCATCGTTCCTGAAGAAAATATGGATGCCCCGAAAGCTAAACCAGGATAACCAGCGCTTCGCTGCCTATTCCTTCTATTTCTTTCAACAATGACTTCTGTCTGCACACTCGAGCACCTCAGTCTCGCCAACTCTTCATTCTCTGGATCATTAAAATTTTCGGTCGTCATTTGATTGTCTTCGGCTCCATCGGCTGTTCGATCTGGTATTTCAGAATGGCGGCTTCTACTGCGATTGCGAGGGTGCTCTGGATCCCTCATTTTCGAAAAAAATTGTAGAACTTGACGAGTTGTGGGCGATGTCGCGACCAGAGGTCTTACATATCCAAGTTCATGTCCATCAAGAGAAAAGGGCAAGAGCTGTCATCACGCGAGACATTCCAAGCTCAAAAGACAACATTTCTTCCGACATCTTTTGAAGTTCGAATCTATCGCAGCAAGCATTTTACGTAACTCTAATTGGAAAATTAAACTACATCTCATTCTAATTTGTTTGCATCATCTGACATCTATGATAACAACACTTATTGGTGTTGCCAAAGAGTGGCGAAGAAATATTGCTCGCAGCTGGTGTACCAATGAGGCGAAAATATTTTGAGAAGTTCCGAAGAACACGCAAAGAGGGCGCAGCTGAGTGTGAGAGGAGCTCGTCTCCAAATAAGGGATGGGAGCTATTTCGGTAACTTGGAGGATGTTTTCTTTTTCTCTTCCGTCTGAAGAGGCTTTCGGTAAGCAAATCGTAACGCAAATAGATTCTTTGTTTGAAGTCTACGCGAGATTCCATTTCTGGGAAATTGTCAAAACACGAAACACAATAAAAAAACGAGTTTCAAAGAAAGATTGTTCTCAGACAAATGAAAGAGAAAAATGAAAATGTGTGTAAAAAGAGAGGGAGGTTTTCAATCAAAATTTCAAAAACTATATTTTTTTATCAAAAAATATAACGGACACTTGAAAAAAAGGCATGTATTCTTTTAAAATTTAATTATTACGATAAAAATTTCTCACGAAATTGTGGAGCTAATTCGTTTTTATTTGTTTAATTTGGAAATAAAATATTAAATTAAAATATAAATTAAATGAAATATTATCACCTTTTACTTTTCGGTTTAAGAATAGAAGAAATAAATTAATGTAAAGAAAAAAATTAATTTGCTAATGTTTTTGTTGCTCTAACAGACAAAAATGGATCCGCGTCGTTAGATTAATGGTGGAGAACAAAACAACAAATATTTCTAAATTATTATATTAACTATATATTTACTAAAAATATTTTCAAATTCCAATTTGAGTGAGACAAAAAATGCTAATCTTTGACTAATTAGTAAATTTTAATAACCAATTGAATTTTGTTTGCGAAACAATGTTGATAAAAAGTTACTTTTGTTTTTCCCTTCAAAATCAAGATACTTACGGTAGCCAGGGCTTTGTCCTTTTCTTCCAATTTGATGTTCGCTTGAGCCAGTTGTTCTTGTACTTGGTCGAGGTCATTCTCAATCTGTTGGATCTTTTTCTGCAGGGCACGCACTTCTTCCTCTGCCTATGTTGAGAGAAGATAGCAAATATTAATTAAGAGAACCTTATCCATCATCAATTCTGTATCACAAGTGACATTAATTGTTTTAGTTCTGAACAAAAATACTGATTGTTGGAAAAAAAAAAGACTAAGATTATACGATTTAAGTAAAAACTATCATACTAGCGCGTATCACATTGGTTATTGTTGGCTTGTTACACTAAAGAGGTTACTACTTCGTGGATATATTTTTATTCTAAGTTATATTTGGATAAAAGTTGATATTGATCGTTTTGTTATTCCAAGGAACAAAGGTTAGGAACTGGCCCGCCACTTACAGGCTCAGTTGTCCCCCTGGCGTCGAGGAACCAAGGAACCAATGAATAAGAGGGGTGGTATTTGTTGTTTTCGAAGACAATGTCCCATTGAGTATGCCCCCCCCCCCATAGCGAGGAAAAATTCGAAATGGCAGACTTGGCTAAGAAACAAAATTGATGAAAAGAGCAAGTAACTGAAGTTTACAATAGATTGATCACTTCTTTGTTCTTTCCTTTGTACTCTGTGCTGACCCGTCATTTTGAATTTGTCAAGTAGAGGGGGGGGGGAGGGTATATGCTCAATATAAATTATTCCAAAGCAAAAACAAAAGCTACGCCTACTCACATGTAAATACATTGATTTTCAAAATATAGGAAGGGGAGGGGGGAGGGGTAAATGACGGGCCTGATTCTGTCACTAGGATATCGAAAGGGAAAGAAAAACTACAGAAAGTTCAAAATTAGACGCACTGCACAAAAAATTATCGTATTCTTTTATTATTTTCTTGAATTCCTGTTTTAGAACTTGGACATATTTTGATTTTTTATTCAAATTTATAGCAAAAAAGGAAAGAATCAAGTAGAACTTATGCTCTTGAGAGGGTTACTCCTGAGAGCGACTGGTTTTAACCAGGGGTTCCCACCTCCCTGAAGAGCAAGGGCTCACACCCCTAAATATCGCAAAGACCCCCCAAATCAAGAGACATCCCCCAAAAGGAAAAAATACTCCTCAAAACACTCTCCCTAAAAATTTCAATGGCGCAGTCTACGCCATGACTCCCCCCCCCCCTAGGTGAGCACCCCTGTTTTAACGCACACTGCCATTTGTAATATGCAGGGACATCCCGAACTTGAATTTTCGGGAGAAGGAGTGCTCAATTTATTGAACGAAACTGCGAAATTTGCCGAACCATAAAAAACGATCATGATTATGGGTCATTCTTCAAAAGTGTCACACGCCTTTTACAGAAAAAACTCTAAAGGAACAATTCATTTAACAATGCTGTTTAATTTCATCAAAAATACATCTATTTTTAAACCCGCCAACAATTTTTTAATAATAATTTTTATTTTAGTATATTTTTGGTACACAACATGTGAATTTTCACCTCCGTGGCATGTCACACACCTGGTGTGATTGTTTATATTGCTTAAAAACTTGTTTAATTAAAAGTATATATATTTATTTATTATTCCTTTCACAAGTGTCTCAAATACTAATTGTTTAAATACATTTAATTTTTTAAATTGTATTTTAGTTCGTTTTTAGGATAAGTAGTCATGTCACACAAAAATGCTCACCTCCGTTACCTAAACTTAAAATGCCATTCCTCATTAACACGTAGCAGTAATGACATCAAATTTTATTTTCCATGATACAAGGCTTTTTTTTCAGCCATAGTTGAAGTTGTGAGATTTTTGTCGAAAAACAAGGAGATAGATTTTGCTGTAAAAACTTAGTGTGGTTATTCTGACTTCTCACCTCCGTGAACTCAAATTTCAGGGATGTAAATAAATGTAAAACTAGTATGTTGTGGCCATCACGAAACTTTCTTCTATATTTTTCTTTTTTTTTTCTGATCCCTCCCCATGCTTGATGAGGAAGCAATATTCCCAACAAAAACAAAATTACACATGCGAAAACTTGACGACCATCCCAATGTCTGAATTATTGCAAAAAGCAAAGCAAAGAGCGAAAATTGAAAGTTATTTTAAAAGCCTTGCTTGAATTAATTACAAATATTTTATTTGTTAACAAACATAAGATGGCAACAGTTAAAATTTTAAATCATTGAGATAATATTTCCGATCATTTCCTTACAATTAAAATCACGAGAAATACGCAGACGACAATCTATTACGATTTATCTTTCTTATTGTTGCATTAATAAAGCTATTTTTATTCGCAAAAAAAAAAAATCAGCACCTCTTGGAGCGATTGGCGTCAAAATTGAACCAAAGCCTGTTTACATATGGATTCACATATATTCCAAATTTCAACCAGAACGTAGCATTACTTCTTGAGATAGGGCACTCACAATGGAAAAAAAGAACGGGCGATTGCGCTACCCCCTTTTTAGCTGTTGACACCAAAATAAAATCAGCTCTTATACCCACTAAGGGCTACTTGCCGATAAATTTTTCTTTCATTCCGTTCATTATTTCTTGAGATACAGCAGTCACAATTGACGACAAAAAACGTTCTATAGCTCAACCCCCGTTTGAGTTATTGACACCAAAATTGAATCAGCACCTGTTCCTGTTAATGGCAACATATGGACCAAATTTTGTTTGATTCCGCCAGTTACTTCCTGAGGAATAGCAAGCACGCGTAACTCAAAAAACGTCCCATTGCTCCACCCCCCTTGGAGGAATTCGCGCCAAAAACCAATGGGCACAAGTTCACATAGGGGCACATATGTGTACCAAATTTCGTTCGATTTCATGCGGTAGTTTTTGCTGTAGAGCGGCCACAAAAAACTGGTCACACACAGACGTGACACACACACATACACACACACATACATACACACACACAGACAGACAGACATTTTCCAAAAATAGTCGAAATGGACTCAACACACCTCAAAACGTTCGAATCCGTCAAAATTCGAAATTCGAAAATTTGCACGAATCCAATACTTTCTTCTATATATTAGATATAGAAGAACGTAAAAAGAAGTGAACATGTTTTCATATGCTTACATGTGCAGATTGTAGCAACGAAGAAAAAACACATTTCCCTGAAAAATGTATCCATTAGGCCTATATTAAAGGAAAATTCCTCAACTTCGTGACAGACCATATCAATGTCATTATTTGTGAGGTGAAAATAAATGATGGAGGGAAAATACATCAATAATAGGTATTCTACCACAATAATAAATTGCCAGTATATTCTCAAATTTACTAAATACTATTTTTTACACACCTTTGAACTAAAACGATAACTACTATTTAAGCCGTACTTTAATTAAGAGAGCTTAATATGAAATTCCCACTAATCATTAAAATAGCTGATTGTTTGCACAATTAACAAAATTACTACTTTGATATTATATTGACCTCAATTTTTAAACATTAAAAAAAAATTCTTTTTTTATTTCCGTGAACAAGGCATTTTTAATTTTTTTTTTTATTTATGAGTAAAATAATTGGAAAGACCCTTATATAACTGCAGCTAAAGAAAAGACAAATTAAGCATTGTAGAAAAAATTGCAATATTGCTCAACTGTCTCCAAATTTGCCGAATCGCCAGAAAAAATAATCAATAAATTTTAAGCCCTGTAAATTTTTGGGGGGTCGCAAAAACTCCCGTGATTACTCAGTTCCCCTGCTGTGGGACCCCCCCTGTCTCCCATGCTAACATGGTACTAGTTCATAGGTACGGAATGTTATGACCCCCCCCCCCCCAAGATAAACTGCAGCTGCACTAGACCCGTAGACTACGGTATGATCATAGTCTTAGTGTTGAATGAGTTTTTATGTTATAAATCATTTGAATGGTGTTTTTCTTGGGGTAAATGGGTTTCACGAGGGTGTATTTCTGTTAAGAATTGTGTAGAATTAAATGACAACGCATAGAAATGGGGTCCATGAGAAGGTCCCTGTTTAAAGTGCTGTATCCTACATCTATCATATGTTTAGGAACATTCGCAATAATCTTTACTAATAATAAAGCTGAAAGTCTCTCTGTTTGGACGTCCGGAGGATGTCTGTAGGATGTCTGGATCTCTGTGACGCGTATAGCGCCTAGACCGTTCGGCCGATTTTCATGAAATTTGGCACAAAGTTAGTTTGTAGGATGAGGGTGTGCAGTGTACCTCGAAGCGATTTTTCGAAAATTCGATGTGGTTCTTTATTTCTATTCCAATTTTAAGAACAAAAATATCATAAAATGGACGAGTAGATTACGAAATTATCATAACGTGGAACCGTAACATGGGCACAAGCCAATTGGCGAGAAAATTCACCATACATTATTTGTAAATATACAGGCGAACCAAAAGACCTTTTAATTTTTTCTATTACGGGCAAAGCCGTGCGGGTACCACTAGTACTAAATATTTGGAGTTTTTTAATCAGTGTTTTAGCTGGCATATCCCCAAATTTTAATTGCATCAAAAATTTGATTCTTTGAAATGATTTGAATGGTTTTTAGAATCAAGTGTTATGCTAAGACATGGTCGTATCCAGGGGGGGGGGAGGGAGGCAGTTGCCCCACTTTCCAGAAAAACTCAAGGATAAAAATCAATCGATGAATTCGGCCTTTTCTACAAACGTTCCGCAAGAAAAGTGTTTTTTTTTTTTTTTTTTTCTGTCGCAAAAGTGTGTTATTATTACACACAACCTTGAGAGTCCATACACCTTGAAAATGTTTAAATTAAAAAAAATGACCCCTTATGCATGTCGTTTCAGAACTTTCCAAGAGAGGGGAAATGGGTATGTAAAGCAACTAAATAACAAAATACATAATTACAAATGCATAATTACATAGTTTCCAAACTCTGAGGGGGAGGGGGAGGAACAATCAGTGGTGTAGAGAGAAATTTTTCAGGGAGGGTGGGGGAGGTTATACGAAAATTTTCGAATTTACGAGGAGATGAGTTGGCATGCTGTATGTTTTAATGTTGTATAGCTTGACCACGAAAAGAAGGCGGATGACCTTGAAGCAAAAACATCATTTGTATCATTTGTAATAGGTTGTTTGTTGTTTTTTTGGAATAGATAGGATTAGCGAGACCATGCCTCCTACTATTCGGTGCTTTCTGGCAGATTCTACCTATTACAAATGATACAAATGATGTTTCGCTTCAAGGTCATCCGCCTTCTTTTCGTGGTCAAGCTTTATAACGAAGGTGAGTGGGTGGGCCCTGAGGCAACCACGCCCATATTTGGAATTTGTCAGAAAACGAGTCGTTCAGTGACTTCAACTTGATTCGATCTGCAAGGAAGCATTTTAAAAAAATAACTAAATATGCTCGAAAAATAAGCTTTATGAGAGTGCTATTTAGTCCCTTTGGCCAGTGGCGTAGCGAGAAAAAATCCTTGGGAGGGGTTAATTTTTTCTGAAGTTTAAAGTAAAACAATGCCCTCGTGTTTATACACACACACACACACACACACACACACACACACACACACACACACACATACATATATATATATATATACAAATTTTTGGGGCTCATGGGGGGAGGTTCTAACCCCCCTATCCCCCCCCATAGCTACGCCACTGCCTTTGGCGAAACTTTATCAAAAGCTTTCCTGATGTCAAATTTTTTTCCCGACAGAAGGATTCATTTCTGAAATAGTTGGTAGTTACGGTCAATGACCATTAGGAATCTTTGTTTTTCAGAAAGTTAATTCCTGTACCCAAAATAAAAATGAGGAAAAAAGTTATTGTAAAACAGTTGATTTTCAATGCAATTTAAGATGTTTTTTGAAATTTTTTAGAAATTGAGTTTAAGAAATTTACAGGTCGATAGTTTTGTGGAAAATTAGAATTAGTGTATGGTTTAAGAACTGAAGCGATTAATGTGTTTTCCCATACATGAAAATTCTGATACCAAGACAGAAATGAAATACGTGTGTACTACATACATACGCACCAAATTTACTGTAAACAATACTACATGTTATGAGCTGGGGGGGGGGGGGGAGGACTTGATTGCTCATTATAAAGCGCTGATTCTATTGATTCAAAATTTAATTAATGGGGGGGGGGGGTTTTAAATTAAAAGAAAGGCAGTAATTTTTCTAAATATTTGTCTAACAATCAAGAATATAATTGGTTATTACGTACTGAGTATTTGTTTTAAGACAGCTATTAATATTCTATATTTATTTCGTTTTCCAACGCTATACCCGTACTTGTAGCAGGAAGGCACATTTACCAAAGAAAAAGACAGGCAGGGTGAACTGTCCTTGAAAAACGCCGAGGGAGAACGAAATGTATACAAATTACAAATGTTCCATTGCTTGCAAGAAAAATTTAACATTATATTTCAAATTCATTACAATCAAAAAGAAAAAAATAGCTCTTTAGTCTAATGGCAAAGATAGAATAATGAGGGATGAAACACTCTAATTAAAAATAGTGTCTTTAAACTTAGTGCGTTCAATAAATTTGCAATATTTGGATGCTTTGAGAATTTTTTCGAAGATCTATCATTAGTAAAATTAATTCTAACTGGAATGCTACACCATTTTGCGTTTGGTTGAAATTGATAATTTCATAACTAAGTTTAAAGTCAAGAAGGAATTTACTTAAAAATCAATGTTGGATTTGTATACTTCAAGCTTCTGTAAATTCTGAAGAATTTGATAACATTCTAATAATATTTTAGCGCTTTGGATCAATATACCCGTACCGGCGGCGTCACTACGGGAGGGGGGGGATGAAACCCTGGAGAAAATGCAAGTGGGAATTGCAAGTTTTCGAAAAACATGAAGCTAAAATGAATTTTTAAGACTACAAATTTGAAACTTTTCCGGGGGGGGGGGGGGGGTAAATCACCGTAGCCCCCTGTTTTGTCTATTTTTTTGTACATTAGCCGACTTAAAATTTGGTTATAACACAAATGTAGTTTCTGAATTGCATAAATTTCATGTTTTCAGGCTTACATATTTTTTTTTCCTTTGCGTTTGTACGGGGAGGGGGAGGGGTGACACTACAAATTGCTGCCCCGGGTATCACCCATGCTAGGTACGCCACTGACTGACTATACGAAACTGAATTTTATTTAATAATTGCAAAGCGCAAATTTAATAATAATAGCGCAAAATGAAACCATGACGAATGGATAAAAACTCAGTAGCAGTTTTGCGAATAACCCCCCCCCCCCCCCCCGACCAATAAATTAAATTTTTATTTTGATGAAATCACATATCAAGAGCATTGCATACTTAATCCGTGAGTTGAAGACCCCCCCCCCCCCCCATGCATTGGAACATACAAATAATTGTTTTGAAAGTGTAGCTTTTACTCGGGACTGCCTGTAATTGACGCTTATTTCGTGTGAACTTTTCATGATAAAATAAAATCTATGACTAATGTGTGATGTCTTAAATTATACAATATAAACATTTCTGTGAAAATCCAAATTTTGGTGAATGCCGACATTAGCCGTTGAGTGCAGGGCCCCACTAACTAAAAGTGAGGCCCTATGCCCACAATAATTTGGAGGCTCCCTGAAAGCACTATAGCGGAATGCAGCGGCTGAGCTATAGGTTTGGGCCCCGTCGGAATGCATTTTGGGGCCTCTTTGTCTATCACAGAACTATGTAAATCATTTATCATGTGTATTTATGAATTCTCTTCAGGGCTCCTCGTAATTGTGACATGATAAATTCGCTACTGGCAGAATGAATAAAAATTGTCCTTTGAGGAAGTTTTTTGCAATTAATAAGTCATTTTTTAACTATTATTTTAAAAATACATATATTTTTCGCATAGTTGTGATTGCTTTGCATAATATTTTAAGAAATTTGGGGCCCTAGGCCAGGCCTAGTCGGCCTGTGCGGTAATTAGGCCCTTGGGGATCATCAATGTTCACATTCCAAACACATCGGGCGAAAGTACTTCTGGTAAATCACCAGTGAAATTCAACATTCTCCAACTTCGGTCTTTAACGGTAGAATACAGTAAAAGTAAAACCTGTAAAGTTGACCATCCTTGTAAGTTGACCGCCTGTCTAAGTTAACCACTATTTTCAGGCACAGAATTAGATTTATATCATAAAATTCAACCTCTATAAGTTGACCACGTGTTTAAGTTGACCACTATTTTCAGGCACAGAATTAGATTTATATCATAAAATTCAACCTCTATAAGTTGACCACGTGTCTAAGTTGACCATTATTTTCAGGCACAGAATTAGATTTATATCATAAAATTCAACCTTTATAAGTTGACCACGTGTCTAAGTTGACCACTATTTTCAGGCACAGAATTAGATTTATATCATAAAATTCAACCTCTATAAGTTGACCACGTGTCTAAGTTGACCACTATTTTCAGACACAGAATTAGATTTATATCATAAAATTCAACCTCTATAAGTTGACCACGTGTCTAAGTTGACCACTATTTTCAGGCACAGAATTAGATTTATATCATAAAATTCAACCTCTATAAGTTGACCACGTGTCTAAGTTGACCATTATTTTCAGGCACAGAATTAGATTTATATCATAAAATTCAACCTCTATAAGTTGACCACGTGTCTAAGTTGACCACTATTTTCAGACACAGAATTAGATTTATATCATAAAATTCAACCTCTATAAGTTGACCACGTGTCTAAGTTGACCACTATTTTCAGGCACAGAATTAGATTTATATCATAAAATTCAACCTCTATAAGTTGACCACGTGTCTAAGTTGACCACTATTTTCAGGCACAGAATTAGATCTATATCATAAAATTCAACCTCTATAAGTTGACCACTATTTTCAGGCACAGAATTAGATTTATATCATAAAATTCAACCTCTATAAGTTGACCACGTGTCTAAGTTGACCACTATTTTCAGACACAGAATTAGATCTATATCATAAAATTCAACCTCTATAAGTTGACCACCTGTTTAAGTTGACCACCAAAGTAGTGCACCGCAAGTGGTCAACTTACACAGGTTTGACTACCTGCATATTTTTCCGATTTATAAAAGCAATTTTTGTGCAATCTATCTGGGAAGCGTTTTTATAGATATTTATTCCATCTTTAATTAAAAAAGGTTGCACGTCTCTGACTTAAAATCATCATCCTGCATGATAAAATGTAACTGTAAATAAAAAGCTACCTTGCAAAGGAAAAATATTTCAGAAAATTTCGGGACATTTTATGAGGATTGCGAAGCTGTTACAAAAGATACATCTAAAGGGATGTATCTTTTTGACTCCATATTTTATATAGTGCCTGACTAAATGAAAACTATATGGATATCTCAGCCTTTTACCGACTATGAGGGAAGGGTAAGGCATTTCAAAGATATTCAAGTGTTGAAAGCCACAAAACTATGTTTACATTGATGTACGTTTGCATAAAAATAGAATTGCGGGACTGTGGGTGCCTCTGATGTGTATTCTCCCCCCCCCCCCCTTTCCCATCGCCGTTGACTTGAAAACAATGAAAAAATGAAACAAATTATCAATGAAAAAATATATATGTGGTCCGAAGTAACATTTTGGTAATTATTTATTTATTTAATTTTTTAAGAAACTCCTATACATACGGGCTACAAGGCTAATAAACGGACTTTCTCATTTATACTACGATTCCAGGCTTTTATTAGAATGCTAAAAATGTACAGTCTTGAGCAAAGAAGAGACCGAGGGGACATGATTCAGTTGTTTAAATTTATTAAAATGAAAGATGTTACGGGGCTGAAGTTTAGCACTGAAAACAGGACAAGGGGTCATTGTTTTAAGCTATTTTAATCTCAGGCTAACATGGATATTAGGAAAAATTATTATTATTATAGAAGGGTAGTGGAACCTTGGAACAGCTTACCGGAAGAGGTGGTAATGAGCACGGGAGTAGATAGTTTTAAGAGAGCCATTGATCTTCACTGGGGATTGTAAATTGACTAGGACCAGTCTAGCTGGGCCCAGAGCCTGTTGCTGGTCGTCACTTTAGTATTTGTATTTGTATACTCGTCTATAAATTTTAGTGCATGCTCCTTTCTTTCTTTTCTTCTTCTTTTTTTTTGAGCAATCACGATTGCTTATTGCTTTCATTTGACTGTTTTTGGCGTGCTATCATTTTATTTTCCCACCGCCACCCTCCGCACCATCACCGTCGACCGGCTCCTCACGATGCTGCTCCTATAGCGAAAGCCGTCTCCAGGTTGCATCCATGTCCTACACACACGCGCCTACATACACAACTCTACACACACTCACACACACACATACACCTACATACACACACAAACACTTACACAAATGCATACATACAGACACCTACACACACAAAAAAACATACACGCAACTACCCACACATTCATGCCTGCACACAGACACAAACACATATGCCTACACACACATATCCCCCCCCACACACATGCATAATCCCCCCCACACACATTCATACACACAACTACCCACACACTTATGCCAGCACACAGACACAAACACACATGCCTACACACACATACACATACCCCTACACACTAACACACATACCCACACACACAAACACACATACCCCCCACACACAAACACACATACCCCCCACACACAAACACACACGCCTACATACACACACTCGTGATTGCGAAAAACATAATTTGAAGTCAAGATGTCAAAATTCAAATTAATTTTTTTTAATTTTTTTTTTGTGAAATTCAATACTTTAAGTTTGGTAAATAAGTTTCCTCTCCATGCAGTTTTTAAGTAGATGTTTGAATAAAAATACCTTATCTTGTGTACTTAAGTCCAGTAGTGTTGTATACTTAAGTCCAGATTTATCATGTCGCCCGTGTTGCAATTGCGAGAGGCCCTCATGACATAAAACCCCCCGAAAGGGATTTAAATCAGTACGTAAAAAAATGTTTATGTTAGACTAGGTGGCACCCCAAAAAGAGAGGAGTGGAATAGTGACATAACACATTTTGGTTGAAACAAAACATTTTTTGTTACAATATGCTTATTTAATATAATGTGACATGTGACTGGACACTGGAGGAGGGGAGGGGGTAACTGGTATAGTGACATCACACATTTTGGTTGAAACAAAACATTTTTTGTTACAATATGCTTATTTAATATAATGTGACATGTGACTGGACACTGGAGGGGGGGGAGGGGGTAGCTGGTATAGTGACATCGCACATTTTAATTAATATATATTTTTTTTTTTTGTTTCGATATGTTTGTTTAATATAATGTGGCATGTGACAGGGGGAGGGGAGGGAGCGGGATGAAGTCTGACCCTTTGTGGTAGAGGGGGGAGGGGGTCAAATATATTTCTGAAAATTGCGACATCCTTTATGGTCAGCCCGTAAGGCATAACACTAAAAGGTTAATTAATAGACTAATAACGTTTACAAAGCAATTTCGGTTGCTCAACCAGAGACAGTTCGAGATTTGTGGTAAACCTGAGTATAGCAAAGGACATCAAACGTCACGACTCCCATTTTTCAGAGCCTCAAACATTCAACAACTATGTGAATAAAATATGACAACGTATATAAAGTACAACTTGAGAATGAAAAAAGGTTAAAAATCCAGCAAACAGCTGTTTCGGCACTCTAAAATACAAGTGCCATCATCAGTGCATTAAAAACGAAGACAGGTTCACCCGACTAAAACACAGTCGAGGCGAACAATGGAACTTTAGACTTCTGATGTCAAGTAACTACCTGGACAATAATTAACATTGTTATTGGGAGAGGGGGGGCGGCAGGCCTCTCTGCATTGCACACGTGACTGTGAAAGATTAGGGGGCCAACAAAGCAAGGTCTAAGAAAAAAGTACAAAAAAATTTGAAATTTCCTCCAGATTTTATCAATGCGATTAATAACAACATTACCGACAATTTTTCAAGATTCTAAAAACAGTACGTGAGAAATTTTTCTTTTCTATTGAACCGTATACATTAATATGTTGCTTGATGAAGGAAGAAGAGAACGGGGAGAGAGTTACTGGCCACACACACACACACACACACACACACACACACACACACACACACACACACACACACATGTTGACCATTATTTCTAAACAGGGGTAAAAAGCGGATGAAAAAAAAATTGAAAGGATTTGTTAATGAATTGGAAGATGACTAATAAATTTTCAGTTCTTGATGATGAATGATCTAGCACCAATGTTTTTTAAACTATTAGACTAGTGTTTTCGAATGATTTAATAAATGTTATCGAACAACAAAATAACTTTCAGATACATTTGGCTTTTCATGGAAAGACCAGGAAGTGATACTGATTTAAATAAGAAATATAATTCGCTTGCAATAAATCCCGAATGTGAGATATGCAAGAACAGAGCGAGGAAAATATTTTTCTGGAATTTATTCATAAATCAAACACTGGGCAAAGAAACATTTGAAAATATTTAAATTCACTAGATTCTTTGAAATTAGAAAAGTTGCTCCCTGATTTAGGCACTGCTACAAGATTGTATATTCCAACTTTCCAATCTTATCTTAGTTGGCGAGGTTGAACGATCATTCAACAAACTGAAAATTGGTTACGACTTTTCTGCGTCAAACAATGGGTCAAGAAAGACGAAATGGACTTTCAGTCTAAATTGAGAAGTTTGTATATTAAAGGTATTAAATGCTGTTAAGGGATAACCTCTAAGATATTTAGAAAATGCTTGTTTCAATCGTAGTTTGCTAACCAATGACAATGTAACCCGCTAGTCAGAAATGCCCACCAGGGGGTCATGGCGCAGAGTATGACATTAAAATATTTAGGGAGGTGATTTTAAAGGAATTTTTCTTTCTTTTGAGAGACGGTCTCGTTCTGTGGGATCTTCTTGGTATTGGGGGGGGGGGGGAGGACACCATTAACCTTGGGGGAATAAGCAACCCGCCCCCCAGCTGCTAGTGGCTGGTCTTGTTTGACACCTTGACGATAGGGTCAAATAAGGGGCGATAGGGTCAAACAGTTTTTGAGTTGAGTTAATAAGATTGACAGTGGTTTAGTTAAGGCTGAGACCAAAGTAAAGGATTGCTTTAGTTAACTGCTAATTTCAGACCAAATGCTTATCTTTTCAAAAAAATTAATAAATAAAAAAATGCGAATTCGTATTTATTGGTTCGACAAATTTTTGTAAAAAAAGTTTGAGTGTAGATTTTGGGGCCCTATAAAAATTGCGCAAAGGCCTACAAATTCGGAGAAAAGCCTGATTCATTAATCACATTACTTGTCCAATCATGCTAAAACTGGTGTATCTATATGCACAACCAATTGTCTTATGCGCTGTTCGAATTTTTGAGTTGAGTTGAATCATATACGGAGCTAATTTAACATTCAGGACCCGACTAAAGCCATAGTTGGAGCCCAAAACTACTTTCGGGGGCCTCCTCTCCAAAGGTTCCCATCTCTCCAAATGTGGCATGTAATTATGTTTCAGTAAACTATTATTGGGCATAGCAAATTAGTTTCTACTTAAGTTTGGGGAGTTTTTAAGGGCCCTTTCAAGACGGGGCAAGAGGCAGCTGCCCTATTTGTCCTTGCTGTAATCAGGCACTTCTTACAGTTACTTTAATTTACAATTTTTGAAGTGCTTGAACTACCTTTTGGGAAAAAAGAAAGCTCTGTATCAAAAGCTGCCAGTCGAAATAGACCAAAACCACCTCCTCCCTATAGGTGGTATTGACTGGACCGTACATAGTTTCAGAAAATTCTGACGTGGTACTAAGTATTTCACACGAAATTCGTTCATCATTTTCTAGAAACTTAAACAATGTATAAAAATTCAAAACATGTGCTATGACTTTTTAGTTCATTTCTTTGTAAACATGAAGGACGCAGCTGTCGTATTCCCATTGTGTTTTATTGTCGTTCTCAACCCAGGTAGCACACGAGGCAGTTAAACGTTTCACAGACGTTTTAAAATGGTTGTCGCAACGTTAGCAATCATTTTGCAACGTTATGAAACAAAGTACGCGACATGGGCCAGTTCTTCAACTGAGAAAATTTAAGAAAAAAAAAAAAAAAACACCAGAATAGACGAAATGCTAAAACATATCAATCAAAATGAAAAATTAATCATAAGAGTCATATTTATGCTAGAACAATAAGTCTAGCATAATTGAATTGAAGGAATGAAATTCATTCAGTGTTTGAAAGTCAATGTGAAGTTTTCCTGTTCTCTGTATTCCTTTCAAGTATCAATCTGGAAAATCAAAGTATCTCTCCAGCACAAAATTGATTGACCCATCATAAATTCATCCATTTGATGTGAGTTTGGTATTTTAGAGTCAGTGAAAAAGAAAGTTGAAATTATTTTGATATTTTGTAAATATTATCGCTGTCAGTGTCATGCAAATCAAATTTTGCGTTAAAAAATAATGTGATTGACCGTTGGCTAAAATGGTGACCAAAAATAGAAGGGTCATCATTGATATCTGATTTATGGGCTGTAAATGCTAAACAGGTAGATTAAAATCGTTTTTCTTTTGCATTGAGACGAGTTGCTGATATTTTGTAAATATGAACGCATATCAGTGACATTCATTAAAAAGATCTGCATTTAGTCAATTCTAACGTCATCAGTAATCCCCGGATAATGGAGATTTCGACATGGGAAACCAAGTCCATGGTTCAAGTCAAATGAACAGAATACATTTAGTTTTATTCAGAGTTTATGAATTAAATATTTATAAATTTGTACTTTTATTTATTTGTTTATTTTGAAAGTTTTGCAAACAATAGAATAGCACCTGATTCCGTTTTACATCGTTCCTTTTTTTAGTGCATTTCTGCATATAGTTTTCGCCGAATGGATAGAAGTCATCTAAATTTCAACATGGAGGCCATATTTTAGATTATTTCTGAAATTAATTTCTTTAGTTATTTTGACAAATATGTCCCCCTCCCCTTTTTTTAGCATAGAATTTTTGAGCAAAATGGGCAAAATTTATTCATTCCTACACAAGAAACATACAATAAAAAAAATCATGGTTTTGATACTTTGCTGGACACGGACTAACATTTGATTACTTTTCACTTTAGTTTCTGAGGGCAACTTCAACGATTTTAATTTTTTTTAAAAACTTCTGTTGATTTTTTTTAGCATAGACTTCTTGATCAAAATTGACAGAATTCACATACATTTCTACACAGGAAACATACAATAGAAAATTCCACATTTTGATAATTTGCTGGGGATGTGGGCTAACATTTGATCACTCTCCACTTTAGTTTCACAAAAGCCGACCTCAAACGAACTTTTAGCCGTTTCCTCCATTCTGGTGCTTATTTTTAGGCCTTCGACGGGGGAAGAATGGAATCTCACCTTGTCGGCACGCAGGTTTGCGTCCCGAGACTGATTCTCGGCGGTCTCTGCCCTGTCGACGGCATTGTCCTTCTCCAACTTCATCCCCTGCATCTTCTTCTTGATGGCCTCCATCTTCGGACAGTCGGAACTTTCGGAAAAGAGAGAGACGGAACTGCGAACCTCTTCTCAGGCACTACGAAGAGCGACACCCGGCACAGCCAAAGATCCCAGAGAGAATAAGTTCGGGGAGGAGGAAGATCTTTTCTGTCGTTCTTCTTTCTTCCGAGGTACGCACGGGATAGGGTTTCCATGGCTGTTTCGGGAAGGAAGGCGAGAGATCCCATTGGCCCGGATCCGGTGTGGATGGGGGGGGGGGGGGGATGCCCAAGGACAACGGTGTAACGTTGTCGCCCCCCCCCCCCCCTCCCTGCTGAAGATGAAAGTGGAACGAAAGAAAGTTTGGGATTCTTTGAGGATCTGCATCTTCCCATGAAGTGAAGATGAGTTCGCTAGTGAAAGATTCCTTACTTTTGTAATAAGTCGGGTGCTACAGTTGAACCTGTTTTTCTGTCAACTGACGAACTCAAAAACCTCTCCATGTTGAAAGTTTTCAGTGTCCCTTTATGGTTTATTTATTTTTTTCGTAGAATAAATTTAACATGTCATACACGCTTATCTCGAATACATTTTCCTCAAAATCGCGATTTCCAGTTAAACCGCCAGTTTTGGATTTAAGTCTTAGAGGCTATCTATATAAATTCCTATTCCTATTCAGAGTCACAACTGACTACAACTGTATTTATGGCGAGGACTGCACACTAAGTGCCTTGCCTCCATTATTTTATATACCGATAGATGGCAGCACCATCACCGGATCGAACAGTTAATGAGAATTTAGAACTAGTCCAGGCGCTAATAGCTACCTGATGCTAGCACCCCCAGAGGTATCGTTTCACTTGGAGGACATTGAGACCACGAGCATATTTAACTTCGCCCAGTCCCCTTTAATGACGACGGTGGGTCTTCGACCATCGAGGTTCGAACTCAGGACCCTCCGGCCCCGAATCCGACACTTTACCGATCGGGCTACCACGGCCCATTTATATAAATGATGTCACACTTTTTTCAAACCCTTTTACCTCCGTTTCCTCTTTGTTACAAGCTGTCAAATTTCACCCCCCCCCCCTCCCCCTTTGTCACCCGACCGCTATTTTTCACTTATAAAAAATGCGTGATGTCACAGTTCTTCTTACCCTTCCTCCCCTTTGTCAAAAACTCACAATTTTGCAAACCTCCACCCCCCTCAATGCGTGAGATCATTTGTGTATAGCCCTAAAGTGTTATTCATCAACAGCAGAAGTTGTAAGATGGAAACATTCCTTCTTATATCTACAGTCGTTTTGTACACTGAGACTTGAGAGACATTGGAGCATGCTTCCAATTCCACTGCATCTTTTTTCCGTAGTATAAATTCCAGGTCTTTTTCAAGTTTATTTCGAATACATGTGTCCCAAAATCACTCTGTCTCGAATTTCAGTTAACCATCAGATTTGAATTCGAGCTGCAACGATTTTCATCGTCAGCTGAAGTTAGATTCCTTCTTCCACTGGTAAACTAAATGTAGCAAAATTTGCTCATCCAACGATTTCTATGTACATGAAGCTTTTTCCGCTACTTAAAATCTCATCCCGTTATTCCCCACTTTACTACTTTAAATACAGTCGAACCTCCATATATCGAACTTCCACATATCGAAATTTTCTATATGTCGAAATTTCAGCGAATTTCTATGTTTATTACATAGAAAAATTGTTTCTAGATATCGAAAAAATCTCTATATATCGAAATTTTTTTCGAGACAATCGTAGATTTTTTCCCCACTTCAGACTGTTTGTCTCATGAAAAATGAAAATTAGGGGAGAAAATTATGTTCACTAAAGGTTGCTACGAAACTCATAAGGAATCTGGGGTTGATGGCTGTGTAGATAGGTCGTTGCTCCGTTCTGGAGTTCTTAAATTCCCTCAAGTTTATTTCAAATCTAAGTTGTAACCAGTAACACTGTAAAATTAGTTTAAAGTTATCCCTTTTGTCTGTTGATTATCATTCCTAGTTTTTTAGTTTCAGTAAAAATCAATCAAGTGAAGTAGATTGATTTTTTACTTTTCTCTCGATTACATTGTCAAAACAAAACCCCCCTAATGTTACGAATCAAGTTAATTGCAGAAAAATGAAGATGTATGACGGCGCAAAAATGTAATTTCTGTTAATTTTTTATTTTTCAACTTTCATTTAATCCGTTGCTCGTATAAATTAGAAATTGGGTTTTATACACGAAAATTAGCTTTAATTTTAGTGATTTAGGAGATTTGTACGATAAAATAAGATCGTTTCTATGTATCGAAATTTCTGTATATCGAAATTTTTTCCGGAAATTTGCTACTTCGATATATGGCGGTCAGACTGTATCATTAATGCATTTTCTGAAAAGCTTAGAATGATAGTTCGTCATTTAGCAAGCCACATAGCTTCTCTTTCTATCAGAAAAATTTCGCACGCAGTCAGTTATCTTTTACTCAAAACGGGGGGGGGGGGGAAAGAAAACTCGAATTCAGTTAAAAGAATGCGAAAAGAACTTTGTCTTGAACCTTGTTTTGAGATTTGTCATAAAATCTCTATATATGTATTACGTAGATTACGCAAGTTCTCTCTTTGTGCGCAATGCACAAAGATATTAAAACAAAACGAAAGAATACACATATTAAAACGAAAGTCAATACCATTTCTTTTTCTTTAATGAGGATATGTAACAGGTATAGTAGGGTGGTTCAAAAATACATGTAAAATAAAAAAGTTTCTCCTACATAACAGGACACCCCTCAATATTTTTAGACTTGTTGATAGTAATATGCTGGAATAATTTTAGCTTCTTATTTCAACTGAAAGAGGGTGATCAACCGCCTCCCCCAAACTTCATAAGTATGGAGAGGGGGGTTCAAAAAATACATTGAACTGAAAAAACTGCTGCATAGCAAAATTTACATTGGTAATATGCATATATATTGCAATAAAATAATTATTTGCAAAAAAAATAAATAATAATAAATAAATAAATAAATAAATAAAACAGGTGGGGAAATGAACTGTTTCTAAGTTTGTGACATTTTCTATGTTAAATTGAGGAGCACCCTCTCAAAATTTGAGTAAGAAGCTAAAACTTTTACAGCATGATACTATTAGTCTAAAAACAATAGGGGGTGCCTTGGACTCTGGTTTAAAAAAAAAGTTTTTTTGAACCACCTTAATGTACACATTTTTAAATTTCAAAACGTTTCAGCTGAAATAAATTTCAAAACGAAAAAGCTTTAATAAAAATGTTTTTTTTTTTTTTTTATTCTAAAGACTATTAAGCTTGGTTTGCACTAAAATGTATGAAGTAAAAGAAACATATAATTTCTTAATTGAACACTCGGAATTGCAGTTAATCTTAATATCTTTATATTTAAGTTAATTGTAAAGCAGTCAATAAAATTTAAATTAAAAATTGGGAGAAGAAGAAATGTAACCAGTGTAGTTAAAGCTTATTCGATCAAAGATGTAGATCACCTATTTCTTCACTCAAATTTTTAATCCTCATATGTACTACTCAAATTCAAAATAATGCAATACTTCCCACTTTTTGGAAAAAAGTTTATTCTAATCAAATATAAGAGCAAATTAGGTATTTAAATGAGCGTGCTACCTTTCTTAGACTTTAAAGTGTGCATTTCATTTCAAATATACTCAATTAAAAATAATCCCAGACAGAATAATCCAAAAGTTTATAGTGATGAAGATTTACATTGAGTCAAAAAATTAGAATATTCAAATTAAAGGAGGGAAAACACTTTCAAAAAAAAAAAAAAAAAACAAAAAAACAAAAAATATAAATATTAAAATGCGTCATTTTTTGCTGGATTCAATGCTTTAACCCTTTCTTACACGGATTCTACCCTCTGTTTACATTAATCGTTTCTGACACTGTTTCCATACCCTCTTAAATACGGCATCGAGCTCAACTTTGTTGGCGGGCACCAGGTCTTGAAAGGCTTTCTTTAGATTTGACGGTACAGTAAAATCTGTGTAAGTTGACCACTTGCGGTGCAGTACTTTGGTGGTCAACTAAGACAGGTGGTCAACTTATAAAGGGGGTAGTGATTTTGTTTTTTTTTTTTTTTTTTGTCATTTTTTGCACCATGTATTCATTTTTTGACTAATTGACACTTATTCTTTCCGTTAAACTCACTTTCATTGTTTAACATTACTTTGAAACAATAATTTAAAATGTTATTAAAATATTTTTGGAGGTTATTTTCTCAGAATGACGTATAATGTGTCATATAAATTTAAAATTTCAGTAAATTGATCAAAAAAAAAAAAAAATCATTGTTTATAAAAAAAATATTTGATATTAATAGTTCCTAAAAGTTTATAGCTAATCAAAAGTAACAAATTTTCGCTTATTTTTTTTTTCATATACATTTAATACATTTATAACCATAATGATCTTCTTTTCAACAAAATAACTCCTTATTGAAGATTGGCGCACTTATTAGACACTTGTTTTGGAAATTCCATGTGTCAGCTAATTTTCTCTGGATTTCTCTCTTTTCAATAAATTTTAATATCTCATACTTTTTATCAATCTCAAGTTCAACTAACTTTCTTTTTGAAGCCATTTTATGTAAAACTATAACGCAAAGAGCAACAAGCTGGACTCTCATAGTTCTAAAAGGCAGTTGAAAATGAAAATATCCTATTTCTTAATCCCCTGCAAGTAACTTTTACTCTAGCACAATTACAGTGTTGCCACAAAATATTGCAACTCAAAAAAAAAAAAAAAATACTTTGTACTTTTCTACTGACACATGTTTTTATTGAACAGAGAGTACAAAAGGTAATCTCAAATAGAACAACAAAAGAAAAACAAGTTTGGAGAATAAAGGGGTTCTTAATAGTTTTCCAATGTGGTTAAACTTGCAAGGAAGTTTAGTTATGCAGCTGTTTTATTTAGTTGGTAAAATGCTGGTCTGGTATCAAGAATATTCTTGGAAAGCTATAAAAAATAATAATAAAATAAAATAATTTGCTAAATTAAGTTTTAAAAAATAAACCAAGTAGTCAACTTACAAAGGGTTTTTTACAATGCTCCAAACCAAATTTGGGGTACATTAGTGGTCAAGATAGACAGGTGGTCAAGATAGAAAGGTGGTCAAGTTACAGAGGTTTTCCTTCATTATACAAGATAGGACTAATTCCGTTCCTGACAAAAGCGGTCAACATAGACAGGTGGTCAACTTACAAAGGTGGTCAACTTACAAAGGTGGTCAACTTACAAAGGTGGTCAACTTTACAAGTTTTACTGTACCACAAATTCTTGATCGTATTGAGATTGGTAGGGTTGCTTAACCAGTTTAATAGTGAAATTCCTCTTTCTGTTTAAAATCTATGAGTCGTTTTAGAGATGTGACACGGAGTATAATCTTGCTGAAAGATAAAATGTGTCACTAAATGTGAAACTACTGTGCCTAAGATGAAGTATTATGCAATATTATTGACAAACAGCAAAAGTCGTGAATTGTTTTATTTTAAGATATGTATAATTTCCCAATTCCAGCAGCCCTCATGCACCCACAAACCAAGAAGGATGTGTCAAAGTGGAGAGAACGTCTTACACAAGATTTTTCAGACGCTTTTCTTTTTAAACGTCAAACCCTAATTCCTTTTTTTTTGTTCAGATATTTCAAAAAAAGATTTATCACTGAATATAATACTTTTCCAACCTTGTTGCCCCTGTTAGAGCTTCTCTTTGCTTCAGGAGAGTTGTGCACGTTTCTGCTTCATGTTTATCTTTAGTCTCTACTTCGCAGATCCGCAATTTAAACTGCAGTACAACCGTTTTAGTGTAGTTGGCGTGGATAAGATAACTATACATTCTGTCCAACACTTATGGACGTAAGAAGCACTTTCAACGATTATTTTGGACAATTTACTTTAATTTGGGTTCATCTCTGCCAGGTGTTACAATTTTTCTACCTCGTTCACTTCGGTTACTTTTTAAATAGTCAATCCTTCTATGTTCCTTTAAAATCTTACATACCATAGATTGTAAAACTTTCATTTGAATTGAGTTGGGCAGTTTTTTTTTTTTTTAACTTTAAGAAATGATACGATATGTAACTTTGTTTTTTTACTATTTGTCACATCGAAGACCCATTTTGAGCAATAAAAAAACTTTAAAAGAGCGTAAAACTATCCGTGCCCCAAGCTCCATACTTGTGACAAACTATAGGGTAACGAATATGCAAATATTTTCGCTACCTTTTATAATTCACATTGAATGAATAAATTATTCTAATTTTTTGACCCATATGAAAATTCTATCTATTTTTCCTATGTGTTAATGATCCATAAATTGTTAAAATAATACATGAAAAGTTGTTTAAATTGCTCTACCCATTCATGAATAACAAGTTACAGTCTTTTTAATTTGCATGCGTTCATTTTTCTCGACTCAGGGACAAGTTTTGTTCAAACAGTTCTGATATTCTATTATTTTGAATTTGGGGTGTATAATAGCTGATGATCGAGTAACGCGCGTGTTTCAACAATGAAACATGCGCCACGGCATGATAATTTGATAACATCTTTTGGTAATGTTTAACAAGCAGGGAAAGGCGTTATTGTGACAAGGCTGAACTCGATCCGGTAACTTAACTGTTTTACTGGTAAAATTGTGTCATTTGAGGGGACTGAAGAAACGAAAAAATGGTCAACAATGAACGCTACCTACTGGAGTTTAGGGTTAATAATCGACTGGAGTTAGGGTTACAATTTCAACTACCAAAATATCACCAAACAGGCAATGGCTTCGTTCAAATGTAGAAGCCATTCAAAAAATCATATACTTATTTTATTTCACACTTTTTAGTGGAACCAAGCTTATAGAAAGTCTTTAGAATTAAAATACATCTTTTGAACTCAATACCATTTTATAACTCAACGTTCGGTGACTCAACTTTCGCAAAAGGGATGAAGACATGTTTACAAAAGGTTCAGTAGCTGCGATGTCGACGGGGGCAATGACGTCAGCAAGCAGTCTGAACTTATCTATAAATAGCGAAGTAATCTCTGCTGCGAATAGCAACGATTTTTGTTTTCAGGGAAAGACTGAAAATTCAGTACTTTACAAGTTTCTTTTAATTAATACTGAATATTATCGATGTCCCAAATGTCCCCCTCCTTTTTTATCCTTGAAATTATAATGACCTAAAACTGATATAAATGCTTATTCAGTGCAAGGGGCTGAGGAGGGAGGGTATGATTATCGGAACGGGGGTTGTCCAAATGATGGTTTTGGGGGAAAATTTTTAGAAATATATGGATCCTAAAAATTCAGCTTTGGATTATGGTTCTATCCAAACTCACCCAAGGTTCCACCCCTCGAAACATCACCTGTCAGATTAACAATCGGATGTACCTCCTTTGTGAAAGGAAATAAACTTCAAATGCAAGTACATGATATCCGCCATTACTGGTCACGCAAAAATAATTGTCGATTTGTGCGGTGGACCTTGCCAAGAGAAGGGTAAAAAGCCAAACTGGTGCAACCATAGACTAATAATAAGAGTAGATCGAGCTATGGCAACCCTTTTGCTGCTCATAAACCAAACCATGTGACTGGTGGATATCCTAGCAACAGCGGGCGTTGATCGTAGCAGACGATCAACGCCCGCGAGAAATAAAATAAATAGAATTGATGGAAAACGGAAGAATGATCTTTTATGGAGTCCGATTTGTAATTTTGTTATTCTAAGTTGTAAATATTTTGTTAATATAGTGAGTTTTTCGTTTAGATCGTATTGTGCATTTTCTTTAGTCAATTTCAATAACTCTATGAGCAATTTAAGATGCAAGCGCCCAAAAAGAATCGGCAAACGGTAAGATAACTTCAATTTAAGATACCGATTAATACATTTTTGAGTTAACGCAAAACGTTTATGCCATTACGTTCACACCAACGCTGGCGTAGCAGTTCTAAATGAAATAAAAGTTACTGAAAACTGTGATCAAAAACTAATGCCAAAATAATGCTTAACTAAAAGAATAACAGTTCAATCTCTGCACCTGGGAAAAAAAATTATAATGAAAATTCATTTCGTCTTAAAATACATGTCGAGTGCCAAACTATAGATAATGTTGCCATCTAGCAACCATGCAGCCAAAGTTTTCGCCAAGCCTTCCACCAGTCACATGATGTATCCATGAACCAATTTTTTCATCAGCAAGTCTGGGAAAGCTCGGTCTACTCTTATTATTAGTCTATGGGTGCAACCTTTCAAAAAGGGGGACTCTGACTTAGTGGAAAACTGTTTCGCTGAAGCATAGTTTACAGGTCATCTGCCAAACATCAGCAGGACCTCACAGTCAGCTAGTAATGACCTTACGTGTCAAGCTACACGGTTTTCAGAAAAGCGCGATGTACCCATAGCATGGTTTCCAGTATTTCTGGTTTACAGTATTTCAATTTTGGGATTAGATTTATGATTTGCCTGAAAATTACTTTTATCTGGAATTTCAGGCAGTCATAGCGTGATAATTTTGCTAGATTTTCGTAAACTTGACTTAAGGACCTTCTTGATCTTCAAATCACCATCTTTTCAGCTGGTGACACCAAAATATAATCAGCTTTTATACCCTCTAAGGGCTACTTGTTGATAAATTTTTGTTTGATTCCGTTCATTATTTCTTGAGATACAGCAGTCACAGTTGACGACGAAAAACGTTCTAATAACTCAACCCCCGTTTGAGCTATTGACACCAAAATTGAATCAGCACCTGTACCTGCTGTTAGGGGCAACATATGGACAAATTTTGTTTGATTCCGTCAGTTACTTCCTGGGGAATATCAAGCACGCATAACTCAACAAACGTCCCATTGCTCCACCCCCCTTGGAGGATTCGCGCCAAAAACCAATGGGCACAAGTTCACATAGGAGCACATATGTGTACCAAATTTCGTTCAATTTCATGCGGTAATTTTTGCTGTAGAGCAGCCAAAAGATTTATTAGAAAATCTAACTGTCCCTAAATGCAGTAATATCGATACATCGTTTTAATATACTATCATGTATCGTCGCCTCGCAGCAACAGTAAGATATCTTACTGTCAATTTAAGGGTTTGATGTCTTACCTTTGCTCTGAGATGATGATATATTATTTTTTTTTCGGCCTTAATTTATGATATTGGGACGGAAGGTCACTTAATGAATTAATTATTTTTTCTTTCAAAGTTACGATATACAGTCGGACCTCCATATATCGAACTTCCACATATCGAAATTTTCTATATATCGAAATCCAAGCACATTTCCATGTTTATTACATAGAAAATTTGTTTCTATATATCGAAAAAATCTCTATATATCGAAATTTTTCTCGAGACGTTCGTAGATTTTTTTCCCACTTTAGACTGTTTGTCTCATGAAAAATGAAGGTTAGGGGAGAAAATTATGTTCACTAAAGGTTGCTATGAAATTCACAAGGAATCTGGGGTTGAGGGGTGTGAAGATAGGTTGTTGTTCCATTCTGGAATTCTTTAATTCCGTCCAGTTCATTTCAAATCTTAGTTGTAACCAGTAACACTGTAAAATCAGTTTCAAGTAATCCCTTTTGTTGATTATCATTTTTAGTCTTTTTAGCTTCAGTAAAAATCATTCAAGTTAAGTAGATTGGTTTTTTACTTTTCTCTCGATTACATTGTTAAAACGAAAATACCCTAATGTTGCGGATCAAGTTGAATTGCCGAAAAATAAAGATGTATGAAGGCGAAAAAGTGTAATTTCTGTTAATTTTTTAATTCTTAACTTTCATTTAATCCGATGCTCGTATAAATTAGAAATTGGGTTTCATACAAGAAAATTAGCTTTAATTTTAATGTTTTCGGAGATTTTTGTGATAGAAACAGATTGTTTCCATACATCGAAATTTCTATACATCGAATTTTTTTCCGGCAATTTGCTACTTCGATATATGGAGGTCCGACTGTATTTTTTTTTCGGCTTTTATTTATGATATTGGGACGGCAAGTCCCAAGAATTAAATAGTTTTTCTTTCAAAGTGACGATAGATTATTTTTTTCGGCTTTAATTTATGATATTGGGACGGAAAGTCCCTTAATGAATGGAATAGTTTTCCTTTCAAAGTGACAATAGATTAATTTTTTTCGGCTTTAATTTATGATATTGGGACGGAAGGTCCCTTAATGAATCAATTAGTTTTGCTTTTAAAGTAAAATATCATTCAAATTTAATCCAGTTTCCTTACATTTTCTTCGTCAGTAGAGATACAAATACGACGTAAACTAGTTTTATCTGTCGTGCAAAAGATTATAAAAAAAAAACTAGTTGTGATATTCACCTTCCCTGCTATTTTTAATCAGAAGCTAGGGTTGCTTATGGGATTTTTCACAAAATCCAAGATTGGGCTCATAAAACACCCAAGATTAAACAAGAAAACGCGAGATAATGTACCAATTCTTAAAATATATTCGTTTTCTTCGTGAATGCTTCTATATTGTACTTGGTCGATTATTCACCTTAAAAATGATAAAGTATAAAATATGATAATAAGTATCAAAGATGGGCCGTGGTAGCTCGATCGGTAGAGTGTCGGATTCGGGGCCGGAGGGTCCTGTGTTCGAACCTCGATGGTCGAAGACCCACCATCGTCAATAAAGGGGACTGGGCGACGTTAAATATGCTCGTGGTCTCAATGTCCTCCAAGTGAAATGATACCTCTGGGGGTGCTAGTACTAGGTTAGGCTCCTATCAGCTCCTGGACTAGTTCTAAATTCTCATTAACTGTTCGATCCGGTGATGGTGCTGCCATCTATCGGTATATAAAAATAAAGGAGGCAAGGCACTTAGTATGCAGTCCTCGACATAAATACAGTTGTAGTCAGTTGTGACTCTGAATAGGAATAGGAAGTATCAAAGCTGATCTCTCCAAAATAGCTCCTTCGGAACAATTTCTTAAAAAATGATGTACAATTGTTTGCTCCAAATGGAAAAGTTTTATTAAAGTCTTGGTACAATTATACAGATAATGCAAGACAGATCAACAGGAAAGAATTAATAAATCAAGAGAGAAATTACATCCTGGTAAAAACTTCCCAATGCAATCTTTTTATATAGTCACAGCCACAGCATACAAGAAAAGAAAAAAACCTCCATTGTAAATTAAACAATCTAAAATATCATATTTTAATGAAAACATTCTGTTTTACAAGTTAAAATATTTAATAAATGTATCTTTTGAATCAATAAAGCCCGAAATCCGAAGATTTCAAACCAAATTCTAAAAACCCAAGATCTTTATTGGAAATCCTACATATTGGGGGGAATACTCCAAGTTTTGTCAAAACTGTTTTTGATGTGCAATTTAATTGTTTTCATTTACCCCATTCATATTGTACTAGAATGAAAACAAGGCCTTTTATTCTTCCTATTTTTTGAATATTCGACTCTGATGTAAAGCAACTTTTGAGTGCATTTTTATGAATTTAGCTAATAATTCAATTTTTGTTTGATTCTTTTCATTAAATGATTTCAGATTACTTTAGGAGGATCCGGCGTGTTGCATGAGACCCACGATACACATACTGAGCATTGTTCTTGTAATACTCCACACTCTACATCTTCTACAGTATTTCTCGTCAATAAATTGAGGGCATATATGACAAGGTTTTCTACTTACATCAGTCTCTAAGGCCGTAGTGGTAAGGGCCTTCACGTGGTAAGGCCTGGGTCACGCTAAATCCCCGCTTTCCACCTACTACGAATCCTTGGGAAGAACTGTATGTAATCAGCGGCTTGTGCGTGGCAAATTTAGCAGACAACAGGTAACACAGGACCAGGTCTTATGTCTGAAACCACGTCATATAGAGCCTTAGATGTATTAAACTGTTCCTTGGGAAAACCGGGGCGTTCATGCGTCCCCATCATGGGGGCATGTAACTCGTGACACTCATGCCCCGTGACACTCCTGATGGTAAAGACCAGGGCTTCTTAAACTTTTCTGGTTTGCACCACCCTTTAAAGACACGGCACCTTAGTCTATAACTGTTAGTACATATTATTGTTACCATGGACATTTTGCGGCACTCCTCACCTTTGCTTGCGGCCCCCCAGGGGGCCACAACAGCCAGTTTAGGAACCCTTGATATAGACGGTGGGTTTACCCTGTTGAGTACCTACATCAATTTCATGGGGAAAAAGGAATCACTGTTTTTTTTTTTTTTACTTACCCCCTATTCTCCAGGCTAAATGGAAACACACTGTGGCGAACGGAAACAATATTTCATTTGCAGACAAATAGTTATAATGTCAAGTTCTTCGTGCACAGTTGCTCTCAGGAGCAGTGGTTCCTACCCCTCATACCTAAGTAAATCTTATCAACGTCAAAAGAGTTATTTTATCATTCATTGCATTGATATTCATAAGGCAAATATTAGTCGTCAGAATATTAGTCATCATTTGACCAATTTAGAATTTTTTATTAGATTTCAGATCCCTTCTTTTCTGGAAGATGTGGATATATTCGACAACTCCTTGCAGATGGATTTTAAAACTTATTTTCAAGTTGAACGGTTGCGAGTTAGCCTGAGTAAAACTTACGCTCACCCATAGGAAAACAGTGAACGCTCCTCATCTCGTTCGCGTCAACATTAGTTGAAAAAAGAGCTATTAAGTTCTGTCGTTCATTTCCTCACAACTAAGTTGGATATTTACTTCGAAGGGGATCTGCGCTTGAATCTGACGAGCATAAAGCCAAACATTCAAGCTTAACTGAAATCCACCAAGCACAAGGCAACGAACAAATGAGTTTTCAACAGTGGCGGTGATTCAAGAGTTAGGAAGGGGGGGGGGAGGCAACCGCCTCTCTCCCACTTTTTATGGTTCATTTGTTTATTATATTTTTCAATTTAGGAACCGAAACTAGATATTATAGTTAAATTTTTATAACATAATTATGTGTTTTACTTTGTATATCTGATTACGAAACATTATTTAGCACAATCAGCAACTTTTAGTTCATGTATTCACTGTTTAGATATTAATAAATCAATTGTTTTACTTGAAAACAAGCCATACTAGTTGAGTAAAATTATTACCAATACCAAGTGTTTGTGACATCTCAAAATACCTTGGGGCAAATAATGTAAGCGTAAATCAAGTATAGTGTTTCTTCGGAGAAAGATATTGTATACAAAATTCATCAAAATCTTAATAAAAACGAGGGTTAAGTTGTTAGATTTACATGAATTTCCACTTATCTGCTCTCAAAACCAGCCTTACCAAAATTTTGTACTTGTTTCTCCCCCCCCCCATCCCACTTTTCAGTCCCAATCACCGCCTCTGGTTTTCAAATTTCTTTTTTAAATTTTCAATCTCTACAGATTTAAATTTAAAAAAAATGAATCAATAAAAATTTATGCTTTTGAAAAGTACATCAATATTCATCAGTTAACCTTTCAGGTATAACGGCATAGATGGCCCTTTTTTGTGTGTGGGGGGGGAGAGAGAGACGTAAAAAGAGGTATACTTCCGTTTTTTTAAAGTTTAACATTTAAAAGCGGTTGTAAATTCCTTTGTCTTATCATTCACATTTTACAACCAATTAAAATTAGGCTTTTACGTCTTCAGTACCGTCTGGAACTTAAGGTTTTTTTCAAAGAAAGAGGGGGCGAGAGGGCGGGTGATAGGTGTCAGTCTTCTAATCTCGAGAGGGGGGAAGGGGGGGATGGGTTTAAAAAGGTTGGCACCACTGGTGTAGAGTCTGTAGTGCAAAAATTTTATCACTCAGTTCATCCAAAAAGCAAAAGGGAGGGTATAAAGTTAAACATTAAAATTCTGCCTCAAACTAGAAAATAAAAATGTGACAGAATTCTTGGTGCACATTTATGATGTTGACAGACATAAAGTTAGCGTTATAAACAATTATGCGAAAGATCATCAGATGGTTGCTAAAAATACGCTGTTTTTCTTACTGCAAACGGAATGTACTTTATTATTTTTCACCGTAACTGACGTCTCGGTTCACGGACACCTGACAAATCTACTGTGAACCACAAATGTTATTGACGTAAAACGCAGTCTTCCATAATCAAGTTCCTCTTATTCATAGTCTTCCAATAAGAAGTACAAGAATCATTAATGAGAGAGAAAATAATCGTCTGAAAAACTACATCAGTTATTCGTGGCATTCGACAGCAGAAGAGTCTCATGACCTAAACACAATCTCAAAAAGAAAAAAAAAAAATCCCACCAACATTTTCGAAGAAACTAACTGTTCCGATTTCTGGCGCTTCCCCTTTCCCAGATCCCAAATAAGACCACCTCTCGTCGCTCCGTCACGTGACGCCCCCCTTATTTTTAGCTCCGGCCCACTTTCCGGAGGTACATGCTTACGAGGGGCATTCTCTGTCTTGGGCCGCGGCCAACGCATGGGGAAGAGGCACTTGTTCTGACTATGTTTATCCCCATACTCTGCGAGAAGTCTCGGCCAGGGTCATGTAGTGCGAAGATTCGAATGAGACTGGAGATTCTAGAGGGACAATGGAACAAATGATAGCTCCGTGGTGGGTGTGCAATAATAACAGTAAATAAATAGATATTCTTTGGATCAAAATGCTTACTTGTAACCCGAGCATCAACCCCCCCCCCCTTCCCAGGGGTGATTGTGAGTTCATCAAAAAATACCTGAAAGTTTCAAAGCGAGAACGAGGGGAAGGGGGGGGGGATCTTTGACCCCTATTACTTAAGTGCACCTTTGCCATAGTATTAAATAGTTCTGAGTCAAAATATTGTGGGTACATTTGATTAAATTTTTAATGGGTTACAAAGTTACTTTTGAGCTGGTGTTATAAATTATCTTGACATTTGTCCATCTTAAGGGATAGGTGTTTATCTTAAGGCTCTTGCAGGTATATTTGATGAGTATTATATAATAAAAAAAATTGCGCAGGTAGGGAGATAAAAGCATAACAAAAAAAAAAACGTAATTCCGGTATTTTCGGACCTAAAAATACCGGAAATACGTAAGAAAATACCGGAAATTCGGTAAAATACCGCAGCACAATCACCCCTGCCTTCCTCCCCATTTTTCTCTGGCCTAAGCTACTGCAAGAAATCACTACACAACATAGGACAGTGAGTATGATGTTTTTTTGCCAAGTTTTGAGTTAGTACTATCAACGCACTACTACGGGAACCAGGGACGGATACAAGGTAGGGGCGATGGGGAAGATGGCCCCTCCCTTGAGGGACTTTCCTCCTGTAATTTTTCGAAAATGAAGTTCAAAAAACGCAAATTCTGACGAGTTTCATTAATGTTAGGATAAGGGAGGTTTTGGTTTGGAGGTTCAGGTTTGGTAGGTTTGGATGTGTTTCCGAAACACATTCCTATCTCGGACGTGTTTCGGAATTCAAGTCCAAAGCTTTGTGATCAATATTTTTAAATCAGTATGCATAGTAAAAAGTAAGTAATAAAAATCCCTCCCTTAAAAACTTTCTGTATCCGCCCTTGACGGGATCCCTAGCCCAAACAGAATTTATCGCCTGAGGGGTGGAGGGGGAGGTGGCCACAGCAGACTTTAAATGTATATGAAATACCCTACCAGGATTCGTAATCTTTACAAATAATAAAGCTGAAAGTCTCTCTGACAGGATGTCTTGATCTCTCTTTCTATCTGGATGTCCGAATCTCTGTGACGCGCATAACGCGTAGACCGTTCGGCCGATTTTTCTGAAATTCGGCTCAAAGTTAGTTTGTCGAATAGGAGGGAGGGGGGGGGGGGGCGCACCTCGAAGCGATTTTATGAAAATTCGATTTTGTTCTCTTTCTATGCTTTTATCTTTACCACTATTGGTAGATTTAAATCCTCTGCACCGAGCGAAATACCATAACATGGACGAGTAGATTATCATAACATGGACGAGCAAATCAGCACAACCTGGACGAGCAAATCAGCACAACCTGGACGAGCAAATTAACATAGCATATTATTGGCGAGAAATTCGTCATCCATTATTTGTAAATATACAGGTGAACCAAATGATCTTTCACTTTTCTGGCGAAGCCGTCAAGGGTTCTGATGGGATTGATTTCTTCTGAGCAATAGTTTCTTCGCTAGACAAGTTTTAAGTAGGGTCGCTTGGTTATTGTTACCTTTTATTTACATCGCATAACTCACGGGCTAATTATTGCTTGCGGTATTTACCATCTATGTTATACATGCAACTGGAAGTTCCATCTTCTAAAGGTCGTTAGATCTACGATCTGCTTAGAGGTGTTCCCATAGGGAACACTCCATATACGCCGTATACCTTCAAACATTTTTAGACATATTCTGTATATGATCGTATACACATATTCTTCATAATGGATTACTGGGAGTATACCCTCAGAAAAATTGATGCACTGTTAAAAATTTTCCGGAAAATTTACGGTAATTGGTACTGGCATCCATGTTGCCAGTAACTATTACAGTAAAAATCAAATGTTACTGTAAAATTATGCGGTTTCCTCGGTAGGCCACAGCAACTAATTGGAGGTGGGATCGCTTGTTTCTCCGGTATAAATTACCGTAAAAATCAGCAATGCTATAAGTCCAACATTTTACAGTAACAATTACCAGAAAATATTCCTGAATTTTTAGCAGTGTGGGAACATCACTGGATCTGCCATCTCCACAACTTACGTCTGTGAAACTTCTTTGAATTGGCAGAAAAAAGGCCGTCTTGTTTTCATGTCGACGTCGTCTGCCACATTTCTTTTTGGGAATGGAGCACATTTACACTGGAGACACATTCGCGTGGAGGCGGATTCCAAAATAGATTGTTCGCTCTGCCTCGATGCAATACCATCTCGTAAGAGTGCTTTATGTACTCCAGGAAGAGAAACGAAGAAATATTCGGGAATATTTTTAAACTTATTGGGCGTCGTATAACCAACCGATAATGTAATCAACTCGCTTCGAAAGGTGTCCGTCCCTGAAATTCAAACTTTAGCTCATATTATTTTAGTTTTTGCTCACCGATTGAAGAAGTAATGTTGCACATTTGCGAATTTATTTGTTCAAAATTTGGAATTCCGTTAAATTCATGCCGTTTTCAATCATAGTGGTATGCTGCTCTTCAACACTATGGGGAATTTTACCTAAAGCATTTAAATTTTGACCCTAAGCAAAGGCGGTGATTGGGACTGAAAAGTGGGGGGGGGGGGGGTAGTTTAACCCCTTCAGACCTGGTATCCGGTATACTGGATAACCACTTTAAACAGCTGCTAATCATTCAATAATTGATTTAATTAGTTGATTTTTTTTTGCAGTTGACTCTTTACATTCTGCTTATTATAATCTGTGAAATAATTTTTCGTTTTGAGATGGACAATACTGACATACAAGGATTGAGAGATAGAGAGTGACTCATTTTTCCAATCATGGATTTTCATCTGAAAAGCGACGTTTTTTTCCTGATTTTTTTAAAAATATATAATTTTTAATTAATCGTTTCAAACACTTATATTATGTTTTATAATTGTTTGTAGAACAATTTATAATGAAGTTTGTTTGGTATTTTGTATATGAAATATTGATTTCAAAAATATAAGTCCGGAATATTGGACGTGCCATAACTCTTTTAATTTTTCTCCTGCAAACTCAAAATTTTGTCTATAAGATACCCTTTACCATAGTACACTGTGTACCAAATATCAACATTTTTGGTCCAATATTTCATAATTCCGACTGAAGGGGTTAACTAAAACGAAAAGACATAGGATTTTTAGCTGCAGCAAATAGATTAAACAGAAAAAAAGTACAAATTTTGCTAAGGCTGGTTTTGAGAGTATATGAGTGGTTGGTTATTGGTGCAAATCTAAAAGCTTAACTCACGGTTTTTCAAAGATTTTTATGAAGTATGTACACAATAACTTTTCCCGAAGAAACTCTTGCACATGAATTAAACTTACATTATTTACCCTAAAGTATTTTGAGGTGTCACAACTACTTGGTAATAATTTCATTAAGCAGGTATGGCTTGTTAAAGTAAAACAATTGATTTACTGATATCTAAACAATAAATACATGAACTAAAAGTTACTGCTTGCGCTAAATAATGTTTCGTAAACAGATATACAAAGTAAAACAAATAATTATGATCTGAAAAAATTAATATTTCTGCTTCTTTAATAATTTCTGGTTTTGGTTCTTAAATTGGAAAATAAAATAAATAAACCAAAAAAAGGGGGGGGGGGGGAGCAGTAGCTTCTCTTCCTCCGAATAGCCGCCACTTATCCCAAGATTGAGTTTATTCATGATAGCCTCAAAAAGGGTTTGAATTTTTTCAGAAGGCATCGCTGTAGAATTTTTTTGAATTCTTCAAAAAATACCCTGAAAATAGAGAAAAATTAAAACATTAAAAAAAAATAATTTGAATTTTGTCATTTTGAATTCAAATTATGTTTTTCGCAATCACGAGTGTGTGTGTATATGTAAGCGTGTGTGTTTGTGTGGGGGTATGTGTGTCTGTATGCAGGCATGAGTGTGTGGGTAGTTGTGTGTATGAATGTGTGTGTGGGGGGGGTTTGTGTATGTGTGTGTAGGCATCTGTGTTTGTGTCTGTGTGCAGGCATGAGTGTGTGGGTAATTGTGTGTATGTGAGTGTGTAGTTGTGTGTGTGTTTGTGTATGTGTGTATGTATGTGCGTGTAGGTTTATGTATGTATGTGTGTGTAGGTGTATATATGTATATGTGTGTAGGTGCGTACATGTATGTGTGTAGGTGCGTACAGTGCTGCGAAGGGGTTGAACGATAATTTCTAGCGTAAATGTAAGTATTTCTTAGAGGTAAAGCTACTGTTGAAGTGCCTAACCTTTTCGCAGCACTATTTATGGGGATTTCTATTGCAATTACAGCATGCAGCGCCCCCTATTGGCAATTTTTGTTTCTAGTTTCCAAGTTTATGTACATGATTTTTATGAGTTTCACAAAACACATGCCGTTTACTTTATTCCAATATCGGCCTTTGTTTTCGAGATATTTAATTTTGAAATCAGGGAGTCCTTTCCTGGACACCCTGTATGTCTGTGATATGTTAAGGTACCTTTGTTCAGATTTCTCAGTAATTAGTAGTTTGGTCTGTGTTTCAGCACGAATGTTTAGTGCCTTCAAGATTCATTTCATACTTTTAAGCAAGTGGAACAGGGGCGGATCCAGAAATTTTTGTAAGTGGGGTCAAGTTTCAATGGATATCGTTATTATTCCTACGTAAAAAAGTAGCGGTTAAGCAGGGTTGCCCATCATTCCATGAAGGAGAGCGTACCGCCTCATATCCTACGGAGTTCTCCCCCTCCCAGTCAAAACCCATTCAAATTACCTCCCCTCCCCTTAAATTTTCAATGCCGCAGCCAGAGCCATGGATCATTTTCCCTCAAATTTTCATCAAAAGTCACATTTCTTTCGACAGATGTGCTGATCATGTTACCGTAAGCTTTCGTTATATGAGATTACATCTATAAATAGCAGGAAAAAGCACACATGACACGCACAACATGTAGTTTGAGGGGGAGGAGAACTGGGAAAAAAGTTTAGCTCATTAGGGAAATTTGTGCTTTTGAAAATGAACAAAGAAATCAAAATAGCAATACCCCAGTAAACAAACCCAGTCGATTCTTTGAATTATGACGCCCTAAAAAGAACTACTTTACAGAACCAAGCAAAAAAAAAAGGTTGACATTGATTCCATGTACTATTTTTTCGGATCTAAAGAATTGAAGTTTAATAATAATCATAATGAAATCCTTCTCACAGGGGGGGGGGGTTACTGACCCTTGGACCCTCTCCTGAATCCGCCCATGAAGTGGGACATTGCTTTGCACGTGATTATGTATTACTTCCACCGTCTTGCAGGTAGTAAATATACAGAGCTAAGTTTGAATAAAAAGTTTCGGATAAAACCTTCAGACATTGCTTACTACAGCACTGCTGTTTCCTATTCCTATTCAGAGCCACAACTGACTACAACTGTATTTATGTCGAGGACTGCATACTAAGTGCCTTGCCTCCATTATTTTATGTACCGATAGATGGCAGCACCATCACCGGATCGAACAGTTAATGAGAATTTAGAACTAGTCCAGGAGCTAATAGCCACCTCGTGCTAGCACCCCCAGAGGTATCTTTTCACTTGGAAGACATTGAGACCACGAGCATATTTTACGTCGCCCAGTCCCCTTTGATGACGACGGTGGGTCTTCGACCATCGAGGTCCGAACTCAGGACCCTTCGGCTCCGAATTCCACACTCTACCGATCGGGCTACCACGGCCCCACTGTTGTTTAGAGTGCGAGAAAGAACCAAGTTCAAGGAACGTTTCTTTACAGTTTATTCACGAATGACACATAAAGATGAGTCTTAAGCAAATCAAAAAACACTGGTAGCATTTCATTTTCACAACCTTTTTCAGGATTTAATAGATAAAATACTTTCGTATAATGAACAAAAATTTTGTGCTTCATGAAGATATTAAAATGTTACGGCTCGAAGTCGCTGTCGTCTCCGTGTGCATATCGAATGAACTGCTCCCTGTTTTTCCAGTAGATTTCCCGCTCTGAGACGAAACTTTTCAAGTCTTTGGCCATATGGAGAACACGGCGAGTGTAAGGAGTCTTGGATCGGCGTAGACCTGTTGGTGAGAAAGAATATAGAGCATGATTTTAACTCATCCGTAACAAAACGCAAATGCACTCTGACTGGTTAAATTTTGAACTCACTCATTGCACTTGTCCGAAAATGGCTCAATTTAGGGGTGCCCACAGGGGGGAGGGGATTATGGTGCAACTTGCGCCATCAAAGTTTTAAGGGGGGGGGATTTTCTTTTTAATTAATTAATTATTTTATTAATTTATTTAAATTTATTTTTAACATAAATTGTTTTATTCTGTTTATATTCCTTTTCATTTATTTATTTAGTTTGTATGTGTGTGTGTGTGTCATTGGCGTAGTACAGAACTTTTCTAATAATATTAATAATAATAAATTAAAAATATATAAATAAATGAATGAACAAAAATATTTTTAAAAAAATAAAGAAAATAAAAAGAGAGAGCTAAAAAATAAAAAAAAAGAGGGTTTGGAGAAAATGGGGGGGGGGGGAGGGATTTGTGCCATTGAACTTTGGGGGGGGGGAATGGGCACCCCCGGCTCAGTTTGGTCTATTAAGATTTTTGTCGAATGACAGTTCGTGGTTGTCATTTTCAGGATAACTGCAAACTTTGCTAAAAGCTTAATTTGCACCTATATGACAAAACACACATTTATTCCGCAAACCTCGAATCCTCTAATATTATTTCGAGCGCTTATCCTAAAACAGTTTAATGTGTAAAGTTCTTGTCGATTGTGTGTGTGTGTGTGTGTGTGTGTGTGCTACTTTGTGGTTGTCCTCTTCCGGATAAAATAAGATTAAAGAATAGATAGCGCTCATTTGACAATAAGAGACGGATACAGACTGCCATTTTAGGGAGAGTCATGCTAAAAATTGCCCTCCCATGAAGGCAGCGCCTGATTACCGCACAGGCCTACTAGGCCTGGGCCTAGGGTTCCATCTCCTAAGGGGCTCCAAATTACTTGAAGATTTTATGCATAGCATTACAACTATACTAACAATACAAGTATTTTTAAAACAATGATTCGTTAATTGCAAAAAAAAAAAGCTTCATTAAAGGATAACTTTTATTAATTCTGCCAGTAGCGAATTTACCATGTCACAATTATGAGGGGTCCCGAAACGGATTCATAAATGCACATGATAAATTATTTACATAGTTTTGTCAGCCAAAAATGTATTCCGAAGGGCCCAAAACTGTAAATCAACCGCTGCATTCCGCTTCATGGGGCCACTAAATTATTGTGGGCCTAGCACAGTGGGGCAAAAACGACAAAAAGCGCTTAAAAAGGGTATGTTTCTTCTATATTCAACCAATTGAGGATTAATATGTTTGCACAGGCCTACATCTTAGGCAATCAGAACTGGAATTTTGGAGCCCTTCGTCCACTACAAAGCTAAAGGGAGCCTTTAGACGATGAAGAACCACAAATGAAGGGGATTTAAACAAATTGTTTTTAAGCAATCTGTATTTTTTTCTTATTAATGGCGGGTATATTTAATTTCTCTCGTGTCCGACGATAGTAATATAACAAAAAAAAAAAAAAAGAATAATCGAATGTTCAAACCGATAATCGGTTTTGATCAGCACCGAAAACTGGGGAATCAAAGTTATTTTTTTCGAAACGCTCTACAAAAAAAAAAAAAAAAACATCCGCAGACAGAACGTTTAAAACCAAAACGTCCACGGACAGAACGTCCAAAACCAAAACGTCCAAGGACAGAACGTCCACGTCCAAAAATCCAAGTGATGACCATTTTACGTGGGCGACAGCAATCACGGTACTACGATACAATAAACGTAGGAGAACGAAAAGAGTTACAAATTTCACGTTCTTACTACAGAAGAGAATTTATGTTTGCAAAATACTTTATTATTAATTTGTCCTTAATAAAAAATGCGTTTTAGACATTCGAACCAAAATGCCGCCCCTAAAATTTGCTGCCCCGGATAGGGGTCCGGTTTGTCCGGTGCTAGAGCCGCCCCAGCCAGGGATAGTAGGGTGGGTCAAAAATACATGTAAAAAAAAGCTTCTCCTAGATAAACGGTACACCCCTCTCTATTTTTAGACTTGTGGTAGACTCGAAAAATTTTAACTTCTTATTCCAACTGAAAAAGGGTGCTAAACCCCCTCCCACAAATGTCATAAGTATGAGGAAGGGGGTTAAAAATACCTTAAACTGGAAAAACAATGCTACATATTATAATATACACTAGTAATATGCACAAACATTGCAATAAAATAATTATTTACCAAAGAAAAAAAACAGCTGAGGAAATTAAATGTTTCAAAATTTGTGGCATTTTCTACGCTACGGCTAATGTTAAATTAGGGGTCATTGAGCACCCTCTTAAAATTTGAGTAAGAAGCTAAAACTTTTACAGCAGAATACTATTAGTAAGTATTTAAAAAAAAAAATAGGGGGTGTCTTGGACTCTAGCAGAAAAAAAGTTTTTCTGAACCACCCTAGGGGCTAACCATACGGCAGCCCAAATAAGGCGCGATGCTAACAGGTAGGTAGTGGCATGGAGTAGTGATGGGCATAATCGAGAACTTTAAATAATCGAGATCTCAGGAATCGAGTACTTGTTATAACCGAATGATTGACAATCAAGATTTTTGGAAACCGTGAACTCGAACGAATGATAATCGAGATCTTTTGATATCAAGAACTCGAGCGATTGCAATCGAGATCTTTCGAAATCGAGAACACGAGCGATTGACTTCTCACTTAATTTTAATCGAGATCTCAGAATGCGATAATTGAGAACTCGAGGTACTGTAATCGAGAACTTGAGGTGTGATAATCGAGAACTTGAGGTGTGATAATCGAGACTCGAGTTGTGATAATCAAGAACTCGAGATTTGATAATAGAGAAATCGTGATAATGGAGTTCTCGAATGATCTTGAACAATCGAGTGATTGGATTATGAGAACTCGATTATGCCCACCACTAGCATGGAGCAAAGAAACGAAGAAACTTGCCACTGTTACACATCTTTTCGTTTATCAGCCGTCTTTGTAGGCCACATACGGGTAGTTATCAAATTACGGAAACACCTGTGAATAAAAGGGAAATTTTTGAATGTGCTTCGCACGTAATAAAGAACAAAGCTAGATATCTGTTTTATAATATATATATATATATATATATATATATATATATATATATATATATATATATATATATATATATATATATATATATATATATATATATGGTAGTGTACATATTCTGGTAGTATATGGTGGATTAACTGAAGTACTGGACGTCTTGGATTTTTTTCAAAGCCCGTGAAAAAGTCGGACTTTTCAAATGTTAAAAGAGGCCAAATTGTTGGAGCGCATCTAGCTGAAGCAAGTGTAACTGAAACATCTGAACTTTTTGGTGTTTCTAGAGGTACAGTATCAAAAGTAATGACAGCATACACGCAGTGCGGTAAGACAAGCTCGGCAAAGCAAAATAGTGGACGGAAAGAGAAGCTTAGTAAAAGAAACCGACGGTATTGAAGAGGATTGTAATGTCTATAAAAAGCGAACACAATATCAGCAAAAATGACCAGAGAACTCAATCACCATCTGGATTCACCAGTGTGAGTGATTAGAGTCAGAAGGCACTTTTATCAACAGAACATTTATGGCAGAGTAGCGATTCCCAACACACTTGTCACAGAGTATTTCCATTGTTTTGATAACTACCTGTACCTCCCAATACACTACACAGCATCTTGAAACCCGTAGAATCACTTCAGCGAGTCCTGTAGTTGTAAATTTTCGGTTCTTACTCTTATCTCGGAGGATTCCATCAAGAAATCGTTTGTCTTGTTCCAGACATTTGGGGATGTTCGGACCCATGCAAGTGGAACTTCTTTGTATCTTGGGGCGCGGTTGTTGGAGGGTTGGATGTGAGGGAGGAGGAATGACTGCGCTGAGTGAATCTTCGAATGAACTGGTTGAAGAGCGACTCACTGGGGTACAATTGGACTCGCTCTCCTCGTTCATTTGGCCTGCAATCAGAACGATATGTGAATAATTGAAACGGTGGTTTCAGAAGAGGCCGTGTTGCCTGCTGGAAGCAATGAAAACATTCAGTTTCAGTAAGCTGCTGAAAGAAACAAAGAAATTTTTTTAACAATAATTAAAAGCAATAGGGGAAGGTCGGGTAGTATCGAACACCTAAGCCATTTCAATCATTACACTTTTTGTTTTATTTGTAAGGAATTAGCTTTTACACTAAATTATGCTGTACTAAGTTACATAACATAAATTGTAAACTTTGGTTAAAAAAACATGGATTCTTATTTTTTAAACAAATTTTTGTCAAACTCTATTTTTGGCCGATTTTAAATTTTGGAGGGTTGTATCGGACAAAACATTAAAATGTTGAAATAAAAACAAATAGTTCAGAAATAGCATTTTAATGTGCAAAAAAATGAAACGAACAAAGTAGTTGATTACTTAGAATAGTATACATGTCTAAAAATGAAAAAAGTAATATTTTTTTTATAAAAGTTGAAAAATATAGCCTATGGTTGGCTAATTGTCATTTTATTAAGTCCAACTTTTTCAATGGCTTCTTTCTACTTCTTTCATCCCATTTATGTCGTGATTTTTCCATTTCAACCTGTTGGACAAAGAAAAACACCATCAGTGTTTTATTTTGGTGCCAGTAACTTTGTCCAATATAACCCGAAATTGGTTTGTCCGATACAACCCGACTGTAAAGCTACAGTTGTTTAACCACCACTAGGTTATTACTTAAGCTAGACACTTTTATAGCTCATAATACTTAGATTAATATACTATCAGTCTAAAGGTATAACAATGAAACAAAATAACTTACTCTATGTGTAAATATATGCCCCAGAAGTTAAGTTCGTGCACTGCAATTCTCTCAACAAACAAACAACTAGCTTTGCACACCAGAACGAACGGTTGATTTGAACCAATATGGCGTCTGTGACTTTCTTCCCCAATACGGCACACTATGTTGACCCAGTACGTGCTGCCCCTGGCGGCAGAATTAAGAAGCAGCCTTGTCCGATACTACCCGCTGTCCGATACTAAACGACCTTCCCCTATCTTAACTTTATTTTTTAAATTTCGAGTACAGTCATTCTATATGATTGCTATTTAATAAGAGCTGATGTGTGCCTCGTATGGCTTCCTTTTACGCCAATTTAATGATAATAGTCCATTAGAGTAAGCAAAAAAAACTTTAAATATTTTCACCTCTATTAGTCAGTCACGAACCGAAGCGAAAAAGCGTTTTACAGAGTTTAATTTTTCCGATAACGGCAATTTTAACGTTATTCAATGGTTAACTCTCTCTAAATGTCGCCAAATTTAAACCAGATACAAAAAATAATTTTCTTTGGCCAAATATTTCTTCAACTTGGCGATATTTCGCCAAGTTGGTCACAACATTTGGCGAAAAAAAGCTTGGTGACACATTGTCATTTGTTCGCCAAACTATAACATCATTTGAATTTGTATTGAATTTAACTCGGATTTTCTCCCAAAAAGGTGTAAAAGAACCTTTTTGGAACATTCGAATGCAACCAAAAGGGGAGGTGCACAACTAAAACACACTAGGAGTCTACATACCAAATTTCAATTTTCTACGCTCTACGACATACCGTTTTTGAGCTATGCGAGATGCGTATATACATACGCACATACAGATGTCAAGATAAAACTGGTATTAACTCGGGGTGGGGGGGGGGGGGAGAGGATAGTCAAAATGAATGTTTCAAACGTCCATACGTTCATAGGTACATATGCACGTTTGGTCATTTAGAAAAAACAACTCAGCATTGGTTTGGGGGAGGAAGGATGTAAAAAAATAGAAATATAGGCCGATATTTGAGTGAAATTTTTTTTCGCGAATACCATACTTCCTTTAACATGTAAAAAGAAATAAAACATCTGGAGTGCTGACTTTTTGAGACATTTCTGCAAAAAGAGCGCTAAGCGAAATGAATTCGAAATACAAGTTCAGAAAGCAAAAAGTTCAAGAAAACCAACGGAATTATTCTTTGCTATGTTTACATTAACAGAGCATTACAATGTAAAACTGTAGGTCTCTCTTCGTTTCTAACGTAGCGCACGTGAAACCTTTAACTTTCCGAGCTCCTTGGACATATACAACACTATTCCCTTTGATTGAGCACTACTGTATAAAATCCGATTCAACATCATCGCACTATTTTGATACCAAAAATTAAATTCCAAATTAGTTTCGGTTGATTTAAAACGATAAATAAAACATACAAAATATCATTCAATCAGTAGTACATGAAATACACCTCCAGCTCAGACATTTCCAGCCGAGGACTGCAGTTTCGTGCTTATTAACACTCATTAGCCCGGCATAGGAAAGTGACTGAGCTGGAGATGGAAAACCTCTTAAGGAAGCCAAGAGTGCCAAACAAACTGGTAGCTAATATAGAATTAGCGCAGACCAAACGAGTGACCGAAACAATGGTTCGGTTCAACTCGAATATTGCTGGCAAGAGTAATCAGTAGTATTTTTCCGAACATATGCAAAAGAAGACCAAAACAATGAAAGGTTCAGATCTACAGAAACAATCGCAAATCTTACTTCGCATTCGGAGCGTCGATGCGGATCTGTAGGAGGCTCTTGTCGACCCCGATTCCTGGAACCCCGATCCTGAATCGAAACTTTTGCCACCAGTGGAAGGGCGTCTACGAACAGCCGCAGTTTTTGGTCTTAAGTGCATTGTAGGTTTCTCCTCAGATAAAGTATCCTGGAAATATATATATATATATATATATATATATATATATATATACTAGCTGTACCCGACGCGCGTTCGCAATCGGTTGCCACCGATTGCGATTCTTGTCATTCAAACCACGATATCAAAGTTGAAATATCTGTGATGCCACAGGCTTAAACATAAAGAGTTGATTACGTGCATACTTACTTTAATGGTTCCACCTTTCCCAATATCCTCTAATTTGGCAGACCCACCATGGTCGAAAGAGGAGTCGAGAGATGCTGAAGTTAGAAAGCTCCTTTCGGAAATAAGTTTAGGCGAAACTGAATTTTACAATTCATTCACTATTCCAGATGATGACGGTACACTGCATGCAAAAGCGACAACTGTTCTGGTTGCAAACAAGTATCCGAGAGTCTGATATGAGGTTGCCACCGATTGCTATTCTTGTCATTCAAACCACGATATCAAAGTTGAAATATCTGTGATGCCACAAGTTTAAATATAAAGTGTTGATTACGTGCATACTTACTTTAATGGTTCCTCTTTTCCCAATATCCTCTAATTTGGTAGACCCACCATGGTCGAAAGAGGAGTTGAGAGATGCTGAAGTTAGAAAGCTCCTTTCGGAAGAAGGTTTAGACGAAACTGAATTTCCCAGCCGTGCTTTTGCCTGCATGGGAACAATTATACTGTATTTGATTTGACTTCTTTGTGAAAACAATGTATACATGTGAAATAACGAGATAAAAAAAATTAAGTGTGGCAAATTAAAAAGATAATAAAGTACTATATTCCAAAATTATTTCTATCCTACGTATTTAAATGAACAGGTACCAAACGATACTGTGGGTCTAATTGAAAACTTTATTCTAAGTATGTACTATGCCATAATCCTGATCACCACGATCCCATTGATAAACTAACGGAAGGATTTCTTGTCCCCAGAATTTCTGTGGCCGTGACGAGACCCAGGTCCTCAAAACGCCCTTGAGGTTGTAACGAGCCAGACCATAAATAATATCGAAATCTTTATTTATCTGGATTAATGGCATACAGCTATGTACAAGTAATTTACAAAACATTGTAATTGAGAAGCAAAACACGCTACTTCACCATAGCAGACATACACTGGTGTGCAAAAATTAAGGACGAGACGGTTTTTAACCGACTTCAAAAAGGAGGCGGTTATCAGTTCATACCGTATGTATGTTTTTTTTTTTTTTGTCCACTCACAGCGTCTCACCTAGTGAACCGATTTTGATTATTCTTTTTTTAATGGATAGGGGATGGCTCAACTTAGGTCCCATTACTTTGTTTGACCATATTTGTTCTTTAGAAAAAAAGTTATGGTCAAAAAACAGTAAATTTCATGCAATTTCCCTATAAAATGATTAAATATAAAACCCATTGTTACAAAAGTTTGGTGCCATACAACAGTTATTTTAATAGAAATTGTACTGATAATTTTGAATGGAGGCTTCTCTGAAGCAAGCATTAAGTTTCTTCATTGTCAATGTCCTATAATGGGGGTAAACCTACCTGGAAGCGAGGTAATGCAGTGATTAGGATCTGCTCAGCCTTCACAGTGCTACCAGGTTAGGTTTGCCTGAACTATATATATATATATATATATATATATAGTAGTATTTTTATCGTTATCATCTATGCCAATACAGATGATGGTGGCAAAGTAAGGAGATACAGAATTGCATCACAAGCAACTTGTATGCTGTGAAATGTCAATTAGTCAGAGACAACGTAATATTTAAATATTTAAAATTAAATTAACACACAAATGAATTCCAGAGATTAGCAAAGATAAATTTTTAGTGTCAATAGCTTAAAGTTTAAAGCATGTTCATAGTTTTTTTTTAGTTTGGAATAATTTTATGAAAAAAAAGGTGAAGTTTCGTGATAGTAACTTCTTACTATTTCTGAAATACATTTACACTAAAAAGAATAAAATAAAAAAATTTTGGAAAAAAAAATAGAACCGACTTCAAAATTGCTCTAAAAAGTGAAAAATAATTTTATTCTTTAAACACCAGCGATAATAATTTTAAACATAATTTTTGAAGTTGGCGCAAAAGCGAGCCATATAACTCAACTGAAAATTTAACCGGACTCGGTTTCTTCACGACCACATACATTATGCATTGATTACAGCATATTTGAATAACTATATAAATGCTTCGTTCCTAACTTTTGGACGATTTTCTGAAAAAAATATGAACAAAGCATGGTTACACTGGATTTTACTTTTAGTTTTTGCGTCAACTTCAAAAATTATGTTTAAAAGTATTATCGCTGGTGTTTAAAGAATAAAATTATTTTTCACTTTTTAGAGCGATTTTGAAGTCGGTTCTATTTTCTTTTCCAGCATTTTTTTATTTCAATATAACTTTGTACAAAAGCTTTCCAAATCAACACATTTAATACCGTAAGATCCCCAACACGTAAGGACATGTGTAATGTAAGCAACACTAACTAAAAGAGAAATCAGAGGGATAAAAAGAAGCTTTATTGGAAAAGTAGCATGGAGCGCAATGCGACTGAAGGCCGAAACATCCCTGTGATGGGTGTCCAGCAAGAAACATCCGGTCTTTAGTAGGGGATATGATCTCCCCCGACTGCTAGACAGGTTTCACAGCGTCTGCCCATGCTGAGAATGAGGGTGTCAATGAGTTGTTGAAGCGCCAATAGAAGCTCCCGAATCGTTACTGGTTGTTAGGTACGAACTGCCAAGCGTCTGCCTAGAAAATCCCATACATGCTCGACGGGATAGAGATCGTGCTGGCCAATCCATACGTTCAATATCCTCACTCTCTAAGAGCTGTTCGGCAGCTACTGTACGATGACATGGTGCATTGTCGTCCATGAAAAGGAACTGCGGACCCATAGCGCCTCTAAAAAGACACACATATGGAAGAAGAATCTCGTTGCAATAACGGGTCCCGTTGACTGAACCTGCGTCGAAGATGTGAATGTCTGTACGACTACCAAGCATGATGCCTCCCCAAACGAGAACACCGCGACCGCCATACCTGTCCCTTTCAATGATGTTCGAGGGATGATTGCGGCTTCCCCGCTCTCTCCGGATGAGTATGCGATGAGAATCGCTACTCAGACTGAATATGCTCTCATCTGTAAAGAGTACTCGTCCCCATTCATTGTCTCTCCAATTCTGGTGTTCCCGGCACCACAGAGATCGCCTTCTCCGATGGGCAGGCGTTAGAGGTACACACCGTATAGGGCGTCGTGCAAACAGACCACCACCGTGCAGTGTTCTGGCCACGGTAAAACGCGATATCGGTCGTCCAGTCGCCTGTGTCGTGTGTCTAGCAATTTCTCCCGCTGTCTGCCGCCTGTTTCTTCTGGCCTGTAAGACAATATACCGGTCATCTGCGGGTGTGGTTCCTCGTGGACGACCACTACTGAACCCCTGGATAGCTGTTCCTGTAGTTTGAAATTATCTCCAAAGTCGTGAAACGATGCTGTGAGCAATTCCGAACTCTGCAGCCACACTTGTCACACTGCGGCCTTCCTCCAACTTCCCAATGATTCGACCTCGGGTAGAAGCATCCAGATGTCGTCTAACAGATTGATTATTCGCCATTTCTCACTGAGGCAGCAACTCGGTGTGATTTTAACTGCTATACGGCGTGCAATCTCTTTGCCAGAAATACCGATCTTACACCGACAACATGCTTTATACTACTCAGACACTCCCCCATTACGTCTGCCTGCATATCTGCGCATGTGCTACCGTACATCACCTTACTTAATCTCCTGATTGGTCTTTCTGTCCGCTCTGCCTCTTCGTTCAGCTGATATGCTAGTTTTTCGACTTCGTCCTTAATTTTTGCACACCAGTGTAGAAGAAAGCATCGTTTTAGCCCCAAGTTGACGGACGTGTCGCTACTTAAGCTACGATTAAGAGCTTTAGATAAAACCACTCTTCGTGATTAGCCCTGTATTTGTTCTTGATGAACCTGCGTAGGCTTTGGAGTGTTTCACAGTCATAGGTGGCTCTTTGGGGGGAGAGGGATGTAAGGGTGCCGCTACCCCCTCATTTTTAAAAGTAAAAGGGCTTGCCCCTCCACTTTTCAAAGTTCAAGATTAACGATCTACCGGAAAATGGTAAAACCTATCAATTTACGTATTTAATAAAAGAAGAATTGATTTACTAAATGTGGGTTTTATATTTTTCTTAAGTTATTATCTCATCAAAACTAAATGGAGCTGTAAATAGGGAAGTTTTCGATTTTTCAATTTTATTTTTATATGATAGAGTAACATGTATGAACATCATATTTGAAAAAAAATTTGCGATAAGATAAGTAGTTTTTTTAAATTAATTTTTAAAGTTCAAGCTCTTGTGACGTCAAATGGCATAGGAAGTGACGTCATGCGCTCTTCCGATAGGGGGAAAGCCGAAGGTCAGGCATTCGACTTCGAAGACGAAACGTAAAAGGCTTATCTCCTCGCATTTAACTCCTCGCGTTTCTGGAACATTAAACCACTCATCCTCTCGGAAATATTCGAATATCATCATTGATGTTACTTGAGGAAGATTATTTAGATTGTGCTTTAACGAATCCGGTCTCCATAGTGTGTTCAAAAGGATTATTGAATTTCTAAAAAATAAAAATATCAGCGCGCTCAAATTGTCCCTAGCGAAAACAAGGGATCTTCGGCGGAAGGCTACCCATTCGCGCCCTGTGACGTAATCTCGTGACGTTTCAGAAGAGCGCACTTTTGCGCGTGGATTTTTAAAAATTCATTAAAAATCAACCACGGTGTTTTAAAATTCGGCGATGGTGAACTTTTTAGTTTTGAGGGTCAATTAACAATATCCAATAGCCAAAATATGAACATTTAATAGGTTGCAACTTCCATATTGAAAGACAGGAGTCGACTATAGACCCGATTTCTTAGGTCGTTTCCCGAATTTTTTTAGCGGTCATTTGATCAATAATGACATAAAACTTCAACTCATAAATAAAGGCAACTGCAGGGGCACGCCCCCTTACTCTCCCCTCCTTTCATTTTGGTGAGTCCCCCAAACCCCTAGGTGATTATTTCTCCCTGAATATATTTTGCCAACTACAGCCACTGTCTGTATAACATATTCAATATGTTACTCAAAATCAGAGTAGGAACCTCCATGTCTCTGTGGTAGAATCTTCGTCTTCGAGGCCGGAGCTCGCGGGTTCAATTCCCGGCGGTGCCCTGTGTGTTATTTCCTTCTCTTGTGTTGTAAATCTTTCCTCTGTGTGTCTGGAGGCAAGGCGCTTTGTACGCAGCCCTCTACGTATGTGAAGCTGTTACGCTTCTGTATAAATAAATAAATAAATAAATCAGAGTACAAACCGATTGACTTCTCTTCTTGCGCAGTTTCGTCGTCTTTCCTTTCGAAGTTGACATGCGGTAAGCTAAAAAAAAAAAGTAAAAAAATAAAAGTGCATATTTTGATGTTTAAAACTAATAAAAACGATAAATATGAGCAATAGCAAAAATGTACATGGGCCATGGTGGCCTAATCGGTAAGGCATCGAACTTGTGACTGGAGGGTCGTTCCTGGTTCAATCCTAACCCGGTCGAAGATCCACCGTCTTCATTAAGGGTGAATTGGGGGACGTTAAATATGTTCGTGGTCACAAAGTCCTCCAAGTGAAACGATACCTCTGGGCAGGCCAGAAGTTATTGGTTTCTGGTCTGGTTCTAAATTATCAAACTGTCCATAGATGGTGCTGCCATCTATCGTGTTGTCTGAGTCAGATCGGGATTCCACCTAGAAACAGGCGCTCTGTTAAACAGGAAGCCGAAGCTCTCTGCCTGAAAATCGAGTAGCATTTCTGCTCGGATTTCCGAGTACAACAGTGTACATTATTGGTTTCGCAAGTTCGAATAAAGCATTAAGAAGAAATAAAATGGAGGGAATGAAGACTTTCATTCGTCAAGCAAAGATGCCAAGTCACGTGATAGATTTTAAAGCAAAGCATTGGAAGAAATCGGGTTTATTTCGCTAGTTGCACTCAAAACGTGTCAACCATTCGTCGTTGTAGAGCCACGTGACATGGGGTTTTTTCCTCAGCTTTTGCTAATGGTTGGACTTGCTCCCTGGATTTTCTAACTCCGGCTACACCCACCAAAGACAACACAAGCATCACATTCATCTGTCTACTTAGCTTCAACCGGGCCTAGGTTATTCATCTGTCTTCTTAGCCTCAACGGGTCTTGGTTATTCATCTGTCTTCTTAGCCTCAACGGGTCTTGGTTATTCATCTGTCTACTTAGCTTCAACGGGCCTAGGTTATTCATCTGTCTACTTAGCTTCAACGGGCCTAGGTTATTCATCTGTCTACTTAGCTTCAACGGGCCTAGGTTATTCATCTGTCTACTTAGCTTCAACGGGTCTTGGTTATTCATCTGTCTACTTAGCTTCAACGGGCCTAGGTTATTCATCTGTCTACTTAGCTTCAACCGGGCCTAGGTTATTCATCTGTCTTCTTAGCCTCAACGGGTCTTGGTTATTCATCTGTCTACTTAGCTTCAACGGGCCTAGGTTATTCATCTGTCTACTTAGCTTCAACGGGCCTAGGTTATTCATCTGTCTTCTTAGCCTCAACGGGCCTAGGTTATTTATCTGTCTACTTAGCTTCAACGGGCCTAGGTTATTCATCTGTCTACTTAGCTTCAACGGGCCTAGGTTATTCCTCTGTCTACTTAGCTTCAACGGGCCTAGGTTATTCATCTGTCTACTTAGCTTCAACGGGTCTTGGTTATTCATCTGTCTACTTAGCTTCAACGGGCCTAGGTTATTCATCTGTCTACTTAGCTTCAACGGGCCTAGGTTATTCATCTGTCTACTTAGCTTCAACGGGCCTAGGTTATTCATCTGTCTACTTAGCTTCAACGGGCCTAGGTTATTCATCTGTCTACTTAGCTTCAACGGGCCTAGGTTATTCATCTGTCTACTTAGCTTCAACGGGTCTTGGTTATTCATCTGTCTGCTTAGCTTCAACGGGCCTGGGTTATTCATCTGTCTACTTAGCTTCAACGGGCCTAGGTTATTTATCTGTCTACTTAGCTTCAACGGGCCTAGGTTATTCATCTGTCTACTTAGCTTCAACGGGCCTAGGTTATTCATCTGTCTACTTAGCTTCAACGGGCCTAGGTTATTCATCTGTCTACTTAGCTTCAACGGGCCTAGGTTATTCATCTGTCTACTTAGCTTCAACGGGCCTAGGTTATTTATCTGTCTGCTTAGCTTCAACGGGCCTGGGTTATTCATCTGTCTACTTAGCTTCAACGGGCCTAGGTTATTTATCTGTCTACTTAGCTTCAACGGGCCTAGGTTATTCATCTGTCTACTTAGCTTCAACGGGCCTAGGTTATTCATCTGTCTACTTAGCTTCAACGGGCCTAGGTTATTCATCTGTCTACTTAGCTTCAACGGGCCTAGGTTATTCATCTGTCTACTTAGCTTCAACGGGCCTAGGTTATTTATCTGTCTACTTAGCTTCAACGGGCCTAGGTTATTCATCTGTCTACTTAGCTTCAACGGGCCTAGGTTATTCATCTGTCTACTTAGCTTCAATCCACAACACAAGCGTTTCACCCTTGAAAGGAGACAAATCCAACCTGTAGTTTTAACAGTGTAGATATGAGTTGAAGGGATAGCAAATTTTCTCCAGCCTCCTGTACCTGTAGTAACTGCTCAACGATTGGCACGCAAGACTTTCGCGCCCACAGATATGACAAGCAGATACAACATACCCTGGGGTCCCCCCCCCCCTCATGTCTACAATAGAGATGTTTTTTGGGGCCCGAAATGACAGTGATATTTTCTTGCAGTTAGACCACTTACTTTACTTACTTTTATAAGCACAATGTGAGGTAGAAATTAACAACAAAAAGTTACAATTCCTTAATTAGTTGACAAAACACTTTCACTTATTTACAAATTCTAATTCACACTTTTTGAATACGCGAAATATTAAATTTTCCGTTTAATACCACTTTTCCATGCACCGCGAACTCACCAGCAATTTCGTCGAGTGCCATGCGCACCTTGTGCACGCCTCTGGCGCATTCGTCGTTCTCGGGACGCAGTCTCCGCCCCTCCACGAAGCAAAGCATGGCACGCTCCAGATCCCACAGAGAATATAGAGCTTCGCCTTTCAACAGCAGTGCCTGCGCAAGGAAAAAAAAGAGGGAGAGCAATTACTCGCCTACACTACTGCACAACCAAAGGTGCCTCACGGGGAAAATGTTCAACCTATTGGTGAAAAGACGGTGCCTCGGGGTGCAATGGAGGCTAGGGAAATGTGACTATAATGCCGTGAGGCTCCTCACTGGGTGAGCGGCGTTAATGAAGATGCTAACAGACCACACAATAGCAGGGTGACTCGTTTGAGCATGCGCACCGAAAAATTACAATGCTGTTTTGGTCAAACAAAAAACGGAAACCTCTGCTACGCGGATTTAAGGGCAATTAGGCATAGTTAGCCATCTTAGGCAGTTGATGCTCCAAGTCTATGACCACTGGAGGTATCCCTTTTCCCCCATCCATGATCCAAGTTTTCTTTGCAACAGGTTTTCTCTGGCGATGCTTGCGGCTGTCCCCTTCTCAGTGCTTGCTCCATTGTTGGTTGTGAACCTTCTGTAGGTTACAAAATGTCATGCCCATCCATCAGGACTAGCTTTGCTAGTCTTGGACTAGCCAGTCTAGTTCTGATGGAGGAGCAACAGCAACAGCCCTCACTTCCTACATGTTTACTGCTGCAGGTAAGTACAGTCTGGCACTAATAAGATGACGTTCGATGTGCGAAAGATAAAGCGATACCAATTCTTAAAACAAATATTAGGAAAGCTAGTTTGTTTTGTCAATAAGGGTCATTGGTGTTGTTCCCATTAAACAATTTCACCTCTTTCAGCTCAAGCGTACGTGAACTCACCCAAGATCAAGCATCTTAGTGTCATATAAGGTCAGATTGTTGTTTATTTGTTAAAACTGTCTTTGACTGGCAACACTCAGTTCCTGACGAACCAATATGAAGGTCGCAAGGGTTCTGGTCTCCTGATCGGTAAGGCATTGGACTTGGGGCCGGAGGGTCTCGGGTTCGATCCTCGCTGGTCGAAGATCCTCCGTCGTCATTAATGGTGACTGTGCGACGTTAAATTTGCTCGTGGTCACAATGTCCTCCAAGTGAAACGATACCTCTGGGGGTGCCAGACCAGAAAGTTATTCGGCTCCTGGCCTGGTTCTAAATTCTTGAACTGTCCATAGATGGCGCCACCATCAATTGTGCTGTCTTCTGAAGGCAAGGCGCCTGGCATGCAGTCCTTCAATAGTTTGAGGGCCAGAGGTCCCTTTGATAGTCAAAAGGTCGCAATAATGTCGCAATGTTATAATTTCGCAATTGTTAATTGAACGTAGCTATGTTAGGATTTCGCATTTGTTAATTGAACGTAGCTATGTTAGGATTTCGCAATTGTTTATTTGTGAACTAAGCACTTTGTTCTAAACATCTGTTTGCTTTCATCATTCTGCAGTTTATCTCATCACCTTATTATCAGAGATCCATAACTTTGCACGAACATTAATGTTATAAAATTAATAATAGTGACTTACTTGGAAGTATTCGGGATCCCTCTTGAGAACTTGGTCGACGCATCGCAAAGTGGCGTGAGGCTGAAGAATGTTCAAATAACAACGCCCCTTTTCGGTTATCCACTCTTTGCGTTCAGGATCTACAGCAGTCGCCTGTAAAGGATGTTAAATCCTTTTTAATTTTTCAACAATTGTAGAAAACGACACTAGACGTTAAATCCCGGTTATCACAAATTTGCCATTTCAACAGCGCTTGCGCGTAGACTTAGCTTTTTGAGTTTTCTGTTTTAAGATTTCGTGTTGCTTATTGATATTTAGGCTGAGCTACACTGTTAAAAATTTTCCGGAAAATTTACGGTAATTGTTACTGGCATCCATGTTGCCAGTAACTATTACCGTAAAAATCAAATGTTACTGTAAAATTTTACGGTTTCCTCGGTAGGCCACAGCAACCAGTTGGCGCTGGGATCGCTTATTTCTCCGGTATAAATTACCGTAAAAATCAGCGATGCGTCGGCGATGCAATTTTACAGTAACAATTACCAGAAAATCTTCCTGAATTTTTAACAGTGTAGAGCTCCAACAAATTAATGAATGCGATTAGAATATTTTCACAGCGATTTCGGGATACATTATATGAAACTACGGATATGAATAACTGATAATCTTTATAAAGGAAAGAGAAAAATGACACTTCAATATTTATTAGTTTGGAAATATTTATTTAACGTAAACGTAAAACACGTTATGCACTTCAAAAATGATTGGAATATTACAGATAGCCGTCTTTTGCGGATATTTTACGTTAGGTGTAAACAGCTTAGTATTATACATTTGTATTTAGGTTGAGGGTTCGGCTTTGTATTAGAAATGATGCTGCAATTCGAGTACGCTGTTCTGAGGTTAAAAATTTGGCACTGAAATGGGCCTTTGTTTGATAGAAAAATCAGCCTCCGAATCTATTAATAATTAAGACGCAAAACTCAATCTTTACCGAGGCGTAAAAACTAAATCAAAGAAAGTTTTGTAATTTCTAATTTTTATCTATTGTCATCTCATATTTATTAACAAATTTAAAATGTTTTTAATTAGTTTGAGCAAGAGTTTTGAAATCAGCAAAGTCCGCGCGCAAGCGCAGTTGAAATGGCAAATTTGTGATAACCGGGATTTAACGTCGAGTATTTTTGTCGACAAATCTTTTACCTATTGTATTATTTTCTGACTTTAGGGTTATGCGTCAAATCAGGGGGATCACTCCCACCCCCATCTCAATAACTCAAAATACCCCCCCCCCTTTCCCCAATTCTCTTGCTTTTCAATTAGGTTAATTATAACATTTTTTGTGTCACAAATATCCCGTCAAATTCACATCATTTGCATTCATTTAATTAATCGATCAAAAAATATATTTAAAAAAAAAAAAAATAAGAAATGAAAGTGCTTGAAATAAATAAAGTTACAAGAAATGCGAACAAAATATTCAAACTGACGTTGAGGAAAACATTTTGTTGTAACGAATTTTTGAAGAAATTCGTTTCGTCAAAACGAGATTCTTTGACACATTATCTGAATCTTTATGGGTGATTCTCCAAAAACCTGACATTTTCTAGTCCAATTTTTTTTTAAATAAAAATGCTAAAAAAAAATCTGAAAAAAATTATACTTACTCTTTGTTAGGAACTTATTAAGGGGAAAATAGAGGGAATTCACTTTAACTATGTTACACCCTCAAAAGAGGGGGTCAAATTTTCATACAGCAAGAGACTGACAAGCAGCACCAGGAGAGTTACAAAATGAATTTCTTCATGGGTTGTTTAAAATGTAACTATAGTAATAAAAAAATAACTGAAGCCTAATTTAAAAAGTATGGTTATTAAATGACAAAACAAAATGAAAGTAAAACCTCCCTTAACGGACACCCCCAATAATAACTCTAATCTGTACAGAAATTTGTTTCCATGGGGAAAATATCCTGCTAAATCATAGGGAAAATATCTGAGCTCCCCCCCCTAAAATTTTGCATATGAGCGCCGATGTCAGTAGTTATTGCCGAGGTTTAGTGTCATCAATAAAAAAGTTTTAAATCAGACGCTAATTAACGGGCATATTAATTAAAAACGCGTTTTCGTCCTAAATGGCTCTTTCTACGCGAATGGATGGTCCTAGTTTTTCAAATTTGATCTGGCTGGAGAGATCTTTAAAAAAATACTTGAAACGAAGAAATTGCAAGGGCACCCAAAGACCAATAACCTAAATCCACTAGAGAGAAGTTATAGGCGTTTTTTAGTTAGCGAAACTCAAAAATTTTAATTTTAGCTCTTTTTCATTTCTTAAATTCATTGTTGAAAGCGTGAAACATTAAGTTTAAATTGATTTGTTAAACCGTTCCTTCTACACGGAAAATGCATTTTAGTGCTTCGTGCTTGATACGGATGGAAAGCTCGCGAAAAATACTTTGAAACACGTTCAACCCGGTTTTACCGTTCGAAAACGCGAACTCGCAATTGACTAAAAAAAAAAGGGCTCGAAGCGATTATAAGTTAGTGAAAATTCATTTTTATTTGCTTTTTCACGCGACATAGTGTGAAGAAATTGCTGGATAATTATTGTTTTGTCATTTCTCGCTTGAGCGTAATGAAATGAAATTTTCGCATTGTTTTTATTATTGAGGCATTTTGTGTAACTACGAGCATTTAAAATATTTTCCTTTTAATTATGTTTTCTCAATTTTAATATTTAAATAAACCATTTTCCGGAGTGAGGGAGGACTTTCAGTTTCGATAAAATCACCTTCTTAACACACACACACACACACACACACAGCTCCCAATCATACCTGCATTTGCTATCACCAGAAACAGATCTCAAGGTGAAACTTTTGATAAATTTGGCGTATTATTATGACGTCCAGTGCTTTTGCATGGACAGTTATATGTTGCCGCGAGTAGAGTTCGTTTATTTGACTGTTGGAAATTTTAAATTTCTAACGCCAAAAGTCAGGCCTACTTTTACAAATATTGTTTGTACAGAAATTTTACGTGTTAAAAGAGTTTTGTGGTATCATTTAATTCTAGAAGACTTCCATAATTGTGAAATTGGCGAACGTTAGCCATTGGTGTCAAATTTTTGGCACCAATGAGAAATATATATATATATTTTTTTTTTGCATTCGTAAAAAAAGAGTAGAGAAATGTCTATTTGAAAGGAGCTAAAAATCTGCACTTTCTTCTTTTTAGTACTTTTTTCTTTGCAAAAATGTTCAATAATTTCTTCTCCAGCCGTTAATGAATTAGTTATTAAAAATGTCAAATTTTAATAACACTGATCTTTCCTGAAATTGGTTCCCTTGGGGGAAAATATCCTGCTGAACCACGTAGAAAATATCTTTGACCTTAAAGTTTGCATATGGGCGCCCATGAAAGCAAACTCCGACCGTTAAGCGTTCCAATCTTTCTAACGAAAGTGTTTAAGTGAAAATTAACCAGCAAAAAAAGAACGTAATTAAAAAACACGGTACATCTAAGACAAAAAAGAAGCGTACAACGTATGAAAAAAAAATAACTACAGAAAAGCTATCGATTGAGAAAAAGAGTAAAAAATCTCTAGACTAAAAAGAACCCCCCCCCCTTCTTCAGATGTAAAAAAAAGTAGACCCTCGTCATACGCGGGGGTTACGTTCCACTGAAATGTCACGTAAATTGAGACCTAATACAAATGTTAAAATAGGGGTTTGGTTCCGTAAACAACAAAACATTCTAGTGTTGACTAATTGTAAATAAGTTTAATGTGTACTTATATTGACTTTTGGGCACAACATGCATAAAGAAATCATAAATTAATTTCATGTTCTGTTTATAAGGAGGAGCTGGCTATGATAGTCTTTTGACAGTCATTAAGAATTTTTCTCTGTAATTCTTTGCAGAGCATTAACGCATCCATGCTCACTTGCGTCATTTCCATGATAGAATTTTCCTTCACTAACAAATCAGAAATAACTTTTCTATTGTCTAGAAATGGCTCAAAATTTTCAATGTAAACGTTTTTGGTTGTGCGTCACCGACGTCGGTATCCTCGTTGGTTTTGGACTCCTTTCCCAAGCAGCACAGAGGCGTTCAAAGCTCGTTCTATAACACGTTCTGAGCACACCATCCGACACGTTCAAATTACGTTCTCTCAGAACGGTCTAAAAAGCGTCTATGTGTCTCGTCGATCGATGTCGTATAGCACGTCGAAATCTGGTGTTGTACCACCGCTTTTGCACCAATTTTGAACGGGGAATATTACGTTATATTAAAGTGGTAGGATGACGTTTCATTTTGGTGTTAACAAAACAATACTAAATATTTTGCTTTCACAGGTAAAAAAATTCGAAAAAATGAAGGGTGTACCGCATAAGGGGGTTTTCCACTTACAAATTCAGTTTTCGTCAGATCTCTGCTGAATTTCGTACTGAAATCTTTTGATGATCGAAAATTCCTCATAGAAAGACCCCCCCCCCCCAGCCTTAAAGAACACCACAGAGGATTTTTGTTTACAAAAAAAATCCAGTTTATGTCGGATGTTTGACAAATTTGGCACACTCAACTTTGTCAAGTCATTTGATGATCAAGAAGTCTCATAGGGGAGTCTTCGCCCCATTTCTATGGTGTGCAGATGCCCACATGCAGGACTTTTCCTTTTACAAATCGAGTTTACCAAATCTGACCCGTAGGTACTTTGATGCTCAAGAACTCCCTTGGGGTTTTCGCCCCTGCTGATGGGGAACAATATATAGAGGGTTTTTCCTTGTACACATTCAGTTTACGTCGGATCTTTGCCAAATTTGGCTCATAGGTCTTTTGATGCTCAATAATTCACGTAGAGGCTTTCGCCCCTCTCTATAGGGGCGAAACTCTCCATAGAGGGTTTTCCTTCTTACAAAAATCTAGTTTACACTGGGCCTTTGATAGAATTTGCACATAACTTTCTTTGATGCTGAAAAATCCACATAGGGGAGTTTTCGCTTCCCTATGGGGGTGGAAATTCCCCCAAAGAAGATTTGCCCTTATGCAAAATTCAGTTTATGTTGGATCGTTTAAGAGATCCTTTGATGTTCAGGAATTCACATAGGGGAGTTTTCTCCCCACCCCTGAGGGAAGAAAAACCCCATAGAGTGTTTTTCTTTTAATAAATCGAGTTTATGATCTTTGCCAAATTTGGCACACAGTTCCTTTGATGCGCAAAAATTCACAAAGGGGGGGGGAGTTTGGCCTCCCTTCATAAAGGGTTTTTCCTCTGACAATTCAAGTTCACGACGGATCTTTTCCAAATTTAGTACATAAGTGTTTTGATGCTCGAAAACTCAAGTAGAGGAGTTTTCGCTTCTCTAGTAAAATGCAAAAATATCTTATACAAAATCCAGGTAATATCAAAGCTTAGCCAAATTTAGCACACATAAATTTAACGTTTTGCAAAATTTTGGCACATTGAGAGGAGACAAGGTACTTCGATTCCTCCCGTAAATACTACCTTGAATTACAATACTCAAATTTTGTGCACTTTTTACTAAAATTATGTTTTTTTTAACCTTTTGTTTACAATATCTGCTAAATGTGTACAGTTTTTGTAAATTAGGGTTTTATATTTTTTGTTATGCAGACTAAATAATAACACAAAATTTACAAAAATACAGATTAATTTACAGATTTTGATGAAATGAACACTTGTAGAGGCTTTACTGTCCTGAAATGCAACTCCATAGAGCAGTTTATAGCAGTGCGTCTTGCAGCCACACCACAATTTCGAGGTTCTACTCTTAGGCTTATTCAAGGTGTATTACAACATAACTTTAAAAGTAATTTCCCATGAGTACATGAACAGAGTTTGAAGAAAAACCGGGGTAATTTAAAAAACCTTAGTTACCCTGGATTTTTTTTTTTATGAAGTACCCTGGTCATTGTTGAAAATTACGGACTTTTGTGGACAAGAAAAAAAATTAATCTTGATCACTATTTTAACATTGTTTAAACTGTACTACTTTGTTACTTTTTTTTTCATAGAGATATGAATAATTTTAAATCCTGAATTTATTTCTACTCAAATTTATTACAAAAATCGTCAAAATTGTAGAAAAAAATGAATTTGAAAACCATGTGCATTTACATAAAACACATAAAATACACCGCTAGCTAACTTCTGAAAAACTTACTGAAAATATTTAGCATTTAGGTGAAATATTATCAAAATTAATTTTTCTGAAACATAACCACACCATAAATAGAAAACAGATTCATCCATAGAGAAGCAAGTATGTCACATTTTGAGAAAAGCTTTCCTTTTAGTCCCAAAAGGCATTTAGTAGTATTTTATTTCTTCAGTTTGTTTAAAAAAAAACCTCTGAGAAAATTTTGCGTTAAAAAGAGCCGCATGAACCATAACCATGAATCATATCAAGTATTTTATATATCCTTCCACACAAGAAGTTGGAAATAAAAATTTGAACTGTATAAAATATTAAAATTAGTAACTATAAAGTCACAAAATAATTTTGCACACAATATTTCAGAATATGTGAGAAAATTTTCAGGTATGATTACAGTTTATGGAATCTGGAATAGTCATCACACAGGTTGGTTAATTTTATGTGATTATTGTAATCTACCTTTACACTTTGCAATCCTGCATTAAACATCTATTAAAAAAAAGAGATTTCCTGGTGCAGTTAATCAAATCATTTTTTTTCAACAATACAAAAAAAAAAAAAAAGGAAATAAAATAAAAATCTTCAAAAGTGATTGAAATAAATTAAGTAAATTGCTTAGTTTGGCTTCCCAGCAAAAATATATTTTTTTAATTAATCGTGAAATCCATATGCAGTTTTAATTCCTAAAACTTAAGAAATTGTTCAGAAAGGCAGATGCCAATTTTCATACTTGGTATTATTTATTTTAGATCTAATATGTAGTTTGTTTCTGAAGTAAATGCTTCAATATGTGGTAAATTTTGAAAAAAAAATCCACTTTATCGAGATAGTTTATTTTTTTCAAGTGGCCCGTGTTAACAAACCCACGAGTTTTTTTTTTTTTTTTTTTTTCGTGCTGTGCCCGGTTTGACGAATCCTGTACGTTAATAAATTTAAATTATTCAATAAATAAAATACATATTTTAAGGGGAGTTAGTACCCCCTATACCGTCAATGTTAATTTCCACATGTTCATGTACCTTTTTCTGAAAATCTATTAAAGATACAATTATGAATTTTTTCTTTTCCTTAAGTAGACTTTTTTCTCTATACTGAAGTAAAATTTTACAGAAAGAAAGCTTTTTTAAAATATTCTAATTAGATGTATGGAATTGGTGGCAAAAATTTCAAAGCCTAACACAATCTAGGTTCTGAGAAAAGGAACATTTAGTTTCAAAAATACCATTTCTCGATATAGCAATTTAAAGAAGAAAATCATACCTTATCAAAATATATTTACATTTTTTTAAAGCTTATTTTAACTTACTTCTCATATGAGCACAATCAAAAAATTTGTATCATTAAAAAGGTATTTAAATGGAGTATCAAAATATCTAGAAATAAAAAAATCGAATTTTTGAAAGTATTTAGGGTATTGACTCCCCTAAAAGTTCTTACAATTTTCAAATGATGCACTATAATGGCTAAGATGTGTCTACTACATATATGGAGATATAAATTTTAAAAATGAAATACAGCGATATTAGTTAAACTATCACAAATGTAAAAATTTGCTAGGGATTTTTTTTTTTTTTTGAAGTGCCTGCTTCTTTTTAGTTGGTCTGTGCTGAATAACATTTGGATGATAAAAAAATTACTTTAGTTGAATCATTTTATGATTCTACTTGAAAAGGGTCTCAAATTTTCAATGGACTTCCCTATTAAAGCTATTTTACGCCATTAACTTATTGATTGATTAAAGAATTTTATGGTTAAAACTCTGAATTTCCTCTACTCCACCTTTTCTCTCTCACTAAAATGCAAGATGTTCCTTAGACCTCAGAAAAACTCATGTGAATTATATTCTTCTATTCCTTAGTTAATTGCAAAAGAATCACGTAAGTCACACAGAAAATCAATGAAGTAATACATACAAGTTAATAAAAAATTTAATCACAAAATACCCTTCATTTTACATGATAAACTCTTACACATATTTTGATTTTAGGAACAACCGAAAAGGAATTAAAAAGAAATGCGTTGATCGTTTCGTCCCATTAATAACCTTGGCTGCCTGAAATTAAAATACAAATAAAAAGACAAAAATTGCAGCTTATAATAAGATTAAGTGCGTAAAAAATTTGAAGTACAGTCAGAAATCACCTGAAGTAAACATTCTTATTTTTTGAATGATACAAATTAAACTAAACAAGTTGGAAAAAAATGTAACCCGAAATGTTCAAATCCAATAGTACAATACAACCGTTGATCATACCTTGGGAGCCCAGTATGTTTATCATTTTTTAGAAATAGTCATAGAGAGGCAATACATTATTTAACAAAAGAGACAATTTGACTTTGATTTTCTTTGATGAAAAAAATTACATAATAATGTATGTGAAAGAAAAAACATACAGGATGATTCTAGTTTTAATCATGGAAAAACCATGCTGCTTTTAAAGGAATTTCAAAATCCAACTCGAGTATCCATGTTTGTGACTTGTGTGCTATATATCGGTCAAGACCCTTAATTTGTCCAAATGGGGAAAAAAATCACTAAGAAAGTTCTATGCGTTTCCTATGATAGTACTTTTTTCCCACCATTTCATACTGCAAAAAACATATTTTCATTATTTTAAAAATAGATACTCTTTATTTCTGCATTTATGCATCATTTTCGCGTGTTTATTTGTTGTTTGATTTGGAACCTAAGTTGGTTAGTATTTTTAGTCTGATTGGGTAAAAATTTTAGGTGTCATAACTTGATTCTATTTCTACACAGTAAAACTAGTTTGCACATATATAAAACATGGCTTGCTGCTTTCAGGAGAAGATGCTAGTTGCATTACTTAAATTATCTATTTTGTGCACATCTCAGAGTAAATAATGAAGAAAGGTAAGAATCAATGTACCACACATATATTCAGAGATATTACTAGAATTATTTTCAAGATATGAAAATATTCATTGATATTTTTCCAAAATTGCGTTTATTAAGACTTATAACAAAGGATGAAATGGAAGTTGTCGGACAAAGAAGAGATGTGCACTAATTTGTTTTTTTCATTGTAAAAAAAACCCCGAAATGTTCCTAGAAAATAACGGACAGCTAAAGTATCTTATTCCTGCCGGTAACATATCCTGCGAAAAACAGAAAAGTTTTTGTCCCTATCAGAATCTTCGCAAAATTAAGCTGGTATATTTTGGATTAATTAAAAACCTTTCCACCTTTCCAATACAGACAAACAAAGCCTCTTCACTAAAAATGTTCATGATTGGATGAAGTAATTTTCTCTTTCTGATACTATTCACTATTTTGAGGTTGTAGAAGACCCATTATGTATAGAAAAGCACATGCTGTATCTTTTATATTGAGAATACGTGGGGTTTAATGGGAAAATGTCATTTAATTATTTGGTGTGACATATAGTTGTTTTGATTATTTTGTATGCATCTTACTTTCATGTTTTCAAGAAACAAAATTATATGCGAGGATCACATGTCTAATTTTAGTTGTTTTTTTCCCCAAATTCATGCTATAAAGTATGTAATTTAACACACTTGTCTTCCAATAATTTTATAATTACGTAACGAATTATAACAAGTGTATTAATGAGTGCTTAGATGCTTTTACCTGTTATTTATTTTGCAATACATGTACTTCCTTCAACTATTTTATTTTGTTTATAATTCGAAAGATGCAAAGATTTGTCATTGACTTTAATGTCTAGGAGTTGTAGACAGTATAATTCAAAACGTATTAATAATCTTATTTCATTTGTTACTGTATTAATTTCATTGTGTTCTATTTCGTATTGGGTGACTTCATGTTAAATCAGGTGGGCACTGAACCTGACCATTTCATACTAACATAAAACTTTCAGAAATATTGCTCTTTTATATCATAAAGATACATATGGTTTAAAAAAAATCTTTCCTAAATCATCCTACATAATTAAAATCTGAGCGTCTGTACCTATCAATCTATTATTAATCTATATACATATGTCCGAGTAACTTCTCCCGAACGCCAGTAAACTGACCATCAAATCAATTACAATTGGATTCGTAATTTTCCCGTCTTATGTTTGGCTGTTTAACATAATCCTCCGATAATAATTAGCAGAGATGTCAATTGAAAACTATTTATTACTAGAATGTCATCCGTCATGGTATGACAGGCGAAAATTTGCTTCTACATTTGAACGCAGCCATTGCCTCTTTGGTGATATTTTGGTACTTTTAAATTTTAACCCTAACTCCAGTGGATCAACCCTAAACTCTAGTGAAAATTTGTTTCGATATACATTTAAACGCAGCGAATGCCTGTTTGGTGATATTTTGGTAGTTTAAGTTAAATTTGGCAGTTTAACCCTAACTCCAGTGGATTAAACATTAACTCCAGTAGATAGTGGTCATTGTTGACAATTTTTACGTTTCTTTATTCTCCTAAAATGAGTCTTAGTACCAGTAAAACAGTTAAGTCATCGGATCGAGTTCAGCCTTGTCACGATTAAGCACTTCCCTGCATGTTGAACATTACCAAAACATTCTCAGAGTTTCATTGTTGAAACACGCGGGTTACTTGATCACCGACTATTATTTATATGAGGATAATACATAGGATAATACTTAGATTTCTCGACATGAAATCTCTATTTTTCGATGACTTTCATCCATTCAAGTTATCAGTGCTTCATCTCAACTTTCCTTAACAATGCTTTTATTGAAATTTATAGCGTGAAGAAAACCAAGGAAGATCTGTTGCCATTTTATTTCTTGAACATAAACAAATAAAATTCTGGGTTTTGCTTTGAGGCTTTTCCTGCAATCGGTAGACTTAAAACGTTTCCATTTCGGTTATTTTTCCGGAATTTGTCGCGAAATTTTACTGTGTGTTTTTTTTTTTTTTTTTTTTTTTTTTTTTTTTGAGCAATCACGATTGCTTATTGTTCTCATTCGACTGTTTTTGATGTTCCGTGCCTTTTTCAGCTTGGACCAGAAGCCTCTGCAGCACCACCGCCCACCCTCCTCTGCAGGCGGCGCGACGCGGCTGCTCCGGTCCTGAGCTATCCGTTTCTCCTGGTCGAAGGCGTCCATGTCCTACACACACACGTACACTCACACACACACGCCTACGTACATACACACAGGTCTACGCACACACACACAAGCCTACACACTTACACACACAACTATGCACACGTAACCGCCCAGGAGGAGAGGCAGGCTTGGGGGGGGGGGACGGAGCTGTTTCTAGAAACAATAACTCCAATGAGGAGGGTCCTGTCTCAGTTCGTGATTGCGAAAAACATAATTTGAATTCAAAATTTCAGAATTCAAATTAATTTTCTTTTTTTTTTTTTTTTTTTGTTTTGTTCAAGCGTGATTGTTGAACACGCGTCACTTGACACAACTTTCATTTTCGAGGTAGACCGTGCAAAGCCGGGAGAGCAGCTAATGCGTAATGAAGTTTTGAGGTTTGTTAATGTACCTTCCTTCGGTGCTTTTGAAATCATATCTCAAAGCTATGGGAGCATCAGGATTGTGTAGCTGACAATTACATGCACTTTGATTTGTGTGTGGTGGTCAGTAACTTAAATACTCTTCAAAAAAAATTTTTTCACATAATTTAATATTTAGAAAAAAAAATTCTCAATTTTAAGATATTGTCTTTTTGAGATTTTGAAAAAAAAAAAAAGGATTTTCACTGGAACTATTGAGAGATTAGCACCAGGGGTGATGGTGGATTCAAGTAAAATTTTCTGGAAACTGAAATTTTTGGAAGTTGCCCCCACCTTTACCCTCCCCCCCCCCCGTGAAAAAAACTTGTCAAATATGCATAGAAAAATAATTTGAAATCATTTGAAAAGTACCACTTTAAAAGATTTTTTTTTAATATTTTTTTAGTTTTAGAATCTGTCGGCCGAAATTTTTCGGAAATTAGAGATCACAAACAACCTTGATTAGCACTCATTTTTTGAGATGAAAGACAATATCTCAAAAAATTTTGAAATTTTGTGAGAAGCATTTTTTGAAAAGGTTTTCAACTTACATATCGAATCAAAGAGCACGTAGTTGTCTTTTAAAAGGAGCTATTTTACAAGACTGAAGTTCCCAGAGAATTGAAGTTAAGCATGAAAGCACTGCCGACCAGCAAAACAAATACTTTTTAATGAATTTCAAAATCATAAGTTATGGATGATTGAATTCTTTTTTAAAATTATTTACAAATTTAAGATGTGGAAGAGTAAGATTTTTGAAAATTTCATGAAAATATGAAAAGGTCAGGTTGGGGATTTTTTTGCCCCTTTATTCGACATAAATTCGATCCCATTTAAAAATTGCACACAAAACATACTCAACTCATAATTAAATACAATTTAATTCCACTTATAAGATGCCGATTGATTCAAGAGCAAGGCTGTTTTTTTCCCGTCAAAAAGATGTTACAAATTTAAAACCCGAATCTAAAACTCTAAATAAAGACTTAAAATAAAAAAAAAATTTAAAAAAAATCTGAGTTCAAACACTTTATTACCGGCGAATATTTGCGAATATTTTTCTAATGCAGACAAAAATAGCAGATAATTTTAACTCTTAAAGCCAACGCTTCTGTTCAATATTATTTTTCTTTCCCCATCAGTTTCCAATTCATTAGTTGATTTTTGCCAGTCTTTTTTGTTTGTTAAGTCTGTGAAGAAATAATAAACGCAGAAAACTTTCAAGCACCAGGTGATGACAATCAACAGCTGGTAGCCGCTCGCCATTTTGTTTTGTTGCAATAAAATAAACAAGAAATACGCATTCTGCATGGAATAACTAAAACAACCCCTTTTGCGGAAATAAAGGTAGCAATCATTTCGGATTCAGATCAGAAATGAAAATTTCAAAGAAATGTTAGTAAAAAATGTATCCGCGAAATAGTCATTGATATTAATTTATACAAATGGAACAATTAAGTTTTGCAGAATGTTCGAAGCTAAGGAAAAAAAACCCCAATAAACTCAAAATTTAAATGAAATTCGACTTATAGACAAAATTTACATGTGAAAGATTTAAAAATAAATATAATTAAATTAATCACTTACTTTTAATAAAAGAATATCCTTTGCTCCGATTGTTTTTGAGCAGTTGCTCCGAAAGCTGTTGAAGTTGGCAAGCAAAGAAAGTTTCTGGAACTATTCCAAGGTATACCCATGCATCCGAGCGCCCTCTATATCTGTATACAGATATAGAGGGCGCTCGGATGCAGTGATATCGGAACGTCAAATATTACGTTATTTTAGCACGGGAATAACACCGTGGCATTAGAACGTTTTTTGAACGTCTAATATGACATCACCTCAGAACTAAACTGGCACCGTGATAATATCACTGTTGCTGTACGTCTAATTTTACGTGCAAAAGTAACACTTAACACCGTCATTCGACCAATAACACGATTTCTGTACCAGATTTGAACGTTCTGGTGCTACTGGGGTTGTCACTCCTAAAAGCTCTTCTTCCGATGAGTTCTGAACTGTGTGAGTTGAATAACTTTACTTCTGGAAAGAGCTCTGGAACGAATCGCATAAAATATCTCCAGTGGCCCAAGTTCGATTATTAGCAAGCCAAAGTGCAGTTGATTACGCATAATCTGCAATATTTAGGAGTTTGAATTTTGAAAGAGGAGAAAATTTCATGTTTGCATTGCCGCATCCGCGTAAAACCGAAACTCATCCGCGAAAAATAAAATAAAGTTGTCAAATCTTAAACCGCGTATAATCGAAACCGTGTAAAATAAACCCGCCTAGAACGGGGGTCTACTGTATTGAATCATTATATTCTTTAACTAAAATGTGCAAACACCCTTTGAAAACTTAAATACAATTCTTCGCAGGGCTGTGGAGTCGGAGTCGGACAGATTTTGAGGTAAAGGAGTCGGAGACGTTCGAAAACATGCCGTCTCCGACTCCGACTCCGGGTTTCTTTTTCTTTTTCTTCAATTTTCCATGACTCTACTTGTAATTTTTAAAAAACTGACTATTACCAATTAATTTGATTACATGTCAGGCCTACTAATAAGAAAATAACTGTCATTGTGGCAACCAGCTGGCTTGATTTGTTTATCGAACTTTCTGTAACAGCTACCTGCGCCGTCTCCTAAATTTCTTCTTTTTTAACTTCATTTAACTGATAGCAACTGTCAGCAAACAATTTTGTTGCCTAACATTTTCTAAGTAATCACTTTCAAATAAAAATAATAATATATTTTTTACCTCGATCTCAGTTATAAAATAGTGAAAGGAATGTATGTATTGCTTGAGCAAGTCGGGAAACTTCTGAGGGTGCTTGATAAATTCAAATAAGTGTTTTGGTACGAAAGCGCAAATCCAAAAGATCCGATAAAATATAAACGGTTTTTTTTTTTTTTTTTTTTTTGAAAATCTGAAGACTTTATCTAAGAAAGCTTGGTTATCACTAAAAAGTACAAAATAAAATCAGTACATGATTTATGGGTTACAACACTCAATAATTGTAGTTAGTCCTAAAATCTTCATATTGTGGTTAATTCTAGAGCTACCAATAAAATTAAAATTAAAAATTGAGCCAAGAAATGCAGATATAGTAAAAGCTATTTGTACAAAGCTGTATACCGCCGCATTTTATGTAAAATTTGCTCCAGACGTACATGTACCCGACCTCTCCCCGCAATATAGTGCAATATTTTAATTGAAATTTTTAAGATGAAATTTAAGAATATAATTGGTGAAATTTTTCAGAGTTAAAGTACTTCAATGTTTATAAACTCTGAAATTAAGTTGAGGTGTTACCCACCAGATGGGTGTCCCCCGGGAGGGGGGGCGCCCCCTCTTAAGAAATTTTTTTTTGACTTAGCGAAAAAAGTTTTTTTTTTTTTTTCTTTCTTTCTCAAGTTACAGCTTTCAAAAATTGAAAGCAAAGTATTTGATCAACATCGATTTGTTAAACATTAAAGGGAAGCAAATTAATTATTTTCATTTTTTTTTAAAAATTGGATTTTTAAGCAATCTCACTTTAGAAGTCGCAACTATTTTATAATTTGATTTTCAAATTGAATTTTTATCGTTGTATGCATCTTAGGTTCACAATAAAATACAACGCGAAAATTCCATAAAAAGGAATTAATATTTCAATCTCTGTTTAGGGGTTTTCCCCCCTTCCCGTGAGGTAGGGAGGGGGGTTGCAAAAATAAAAAATCAATGAATAAAAAGGCCGGAGTAAGAGTCAGATTCACACGTTTCAAAATCCAGGAATCGGAGTCGGAGTCGGTCATTTTTCTTCCAACTCCGCAGCCCTGTTCATGCATCCACCAATCAATGTCAACGTTTCAATGCAACTCATGCATCCACCAATCAATGTCAATGTTTCAAAGTTTTTATTTTTGATTGGACGTCGCCCATTTTAAACGCAAGCGGCGCCACAGCGTTTAAAGACGCTGTCCTTATCTTGCTAGCCGCGAACTGCTCGGTTGATTACGTTAGCTACGATTTGATTGGTTGAAATGAGGACTAAACTAACCTTGTCGAGAAACAGCAAAGCTTCCCTGAACCTGCTTTGGTGCATGAGAAACTTGGCCTGCTTAAAGAGGGTGGCTGCTGCCCTCGCTTCCGGGGTCCTCCTGAAAGTTTCCGCCTTCTTCTGCAACTCCAGGGCTTCCCGGATGTCCTTGGCCCCGGCCGTCATGGCGGATGCCCTGGTCTTGTCCACGAACACGTCGTCCCTCTTCCGCCTCCGCATCTCGTCCTTGGCCAGTTCAGCCTCGTCCTCGCCCTGTGCGTTAAAATTGAGTTGAAAGAAAATGCTCGAATATAGAGGGGGTGGAGTTAGAGAACATAGAAAATTTTAAAAGGAAAATATCCCTACATAGTATAAAATGAAGTCCCCAAAAAGCGTCTGTGTGTTTGAACTCGCAAAACTCGAGAACTACCCGGCCGATTGCACTGAAATTTTCACAGTTTGTTCCTTTAAGTCCTGAAAAGGTTTGCAGACCAGTTCGATGAATAGTTCTTTTTTTTATTCCAATTTACGTCCAATTTGCACATAAATTCTCAAATATGGGGGTCAAAAATTACTTGCACATATTAATATTACGTATCGTTAGAAAGGGTAGAATTTTCCGCGTTCTACGTAATTTGTTTCAATGCTCTAACTTTATTGAGGCGAGAGTTATTTGCGTTTTTAGATCGAATTTTTTTAGGCATAGCTGAAATTTAGGCACTACTTTCCTCATTAAATAAATCAATAAAAAGTGAAGGAATTGTCCTACAGCTTTCTTTTTGACGCCATTCGAAAAAGCGACCTTTTTTGCTCCAGATCTAACTCGACCTATGGTCGAAAAAAAAAAGCTTTTATCTCGAAAGGGAAAAAAGTTACAAGCCTTTTTAAATCAAGTTTAAGAAATATCGATTCCATTCAAATTGTGAACCATTTTCTTTCGCATTTTATTTTCTTAAACTTATTTTATTTCGTGTTTCCATGGTTACACATTTTAAATCCATCTTTCTGGATTTAATTTCTTAAAAGTATTTTAATATCTGTCGTCATTGTTTGGAAGGGAAATCATGATGTTTTTTTTTATTTATTTATTTTTTACGCCTGATTGTTGAATATACGTCACTTGACACAATTTTTAATATCAAGGTGGACCGAGCAAAGCCGGGCAACGCAGCTAGTATTATATAATTCTAAACACGAATGGTATACAAGACAGAAAAAAAGAGGCTTTCAGGACTGAAAAAATGAATTTTGAGCTCAACTGCAGATACAGAAGGAGTTTTTAAACTATAAGTCGTCTTATTTTGCATTGAGTTATCAAATATTTATCAGCAATAACTTAAGAAATAACTTATGCGCATTATATTTGCCAAGTTTTTATTTTATTTTATTTATTTACTAGTGGTACCCGCACGGCTTTGCCCGTAATAGAAAAATTAAAAGGTCTTTTGGTTCGTCTTTATATTTACAAATAATGTATGGTGAATTTTCTCGCCAATTGACTAGTACCCATGTTACGGTTCCACGTTATGATAATTTCGTAATTTACTCGTCCATCTTATGATAGTTTTGTTCTTAAAATTGGAATAGAAAAAGAACCACATCGAATTTTCGAAGAATCGCTTCGAAGTGCACACCCCCATGCTACAAACTAACTTTGTGCCAAATTTCATGAAAATCGACCGAACGGCCTAGGCGCTATGCGCGTCACACAGATGCAGACATCCAGACATCCTCCTGACATCCTGATATCCTCCCGACATCCAGACATCCTCCTGACATCCAGACATCCTTCTGACATCCAGACAGAGAGACGTTCAGCTTTATTATTAGTTAAGATAAAGATTTTGTTTTGTTGTTGTTGCTCAGACAAACTTTATTGGTACAGAAAAGCGCAGATACTTTTTCTTATAGAATGCGTTTTGTTCTTAGTACAGAAAGAAAAGTGGATTAAGTTTCTTCTTGTTGAGCATAAGTTTTAATTTAGGTATGTAAAAAGTTTTATCGTTTATAGTAACTTTTATTATTAAATCAGTGGGTCTTTGTAAGTTCTGGTTGCCAGTTTTCGTTTATATGTTCTATTGAACAGAAATTTCATCTATTATAAAATTTGTACCTTATGAATTGGTTTCGATATAACACGGTACACATTCCTTAATTTACATTATTTCAAGGTCTCGTATAACAGGATTTCGATATAACACTGAACATGGTTTCGATATAACACGGTACACATTGACATGATATGTACGTGATTAATTAGGTTAAAAAATGAGTAAAAAAATCATTTATAAAAAAAGTCTGGCATAACACGGTTTCGATACTACACGGAACGAATTAACCGTGTTATACGAGAACTACCTGTATATATATATATATATATATATATATATATATATATATATATATATATATATACACACATTAAAAATGGCAACCAAAAGTCAAACGTGGCTACTATTTTCTGTGACTCTGCTTTGAGAAAATGAAGTTTTCAAAAATGAGTACATTCATGCTTTCAAATTTCATTGAAACATTTTGCTTTAAATATGAGTACCTATGTTTTCTAATAGTGTGCTGAATGGGGTCGTTTCCAAAATTTCAAAAGCATTTTTTTCTGAAAGAGCATGCTTAGAAACATAGGATCTTTTTAAATATTTTTTTTAAGTTTAATATTTTTAAGAAATTACTTTAACCGGTGCGCTTTCATTGTTTACGCTTCTGCCGATGACATCACAAATGATGAACTGCCATTCACTGTTGCCATTCACAGAGAAAAATCTTTAATTCGTATCTTTACTCTCGTGTATTGGCAACAATATGGTTGATAGCAAACGTAGAGCGCAGTATTTAATTCGCTTCTTGATTATCATAATGTGGAAAGGTGGTAGAAAGATACGCCAAAGTGCATCATTTGTGACGTCATTAAAACCACGACTTGTTTGAAAAATCGGACATTTAAAAAAATTAATTAAAAAAATAACTGTTGGGAGAATAAAAGTATTTTCTGGATCCATGTTATTGAGCGATCACGATTGCTTATTGTTCTCATTTGACAGTCCTTGACGTTGTGGTTCCTTTTTCAGCTTGGACCAGCAGCACCACCGCCTACCGGCGGCGGCACGGCTGCTCTGGTCCTGAGCACTGTCCCCAGGAATCCACTTCTGCTGGAGGGTGGCGTCCATGTCCTACACACGCATGGTCATACACGCTCGCCTACACGAGCGCGCCTTTACACACATACACAGGCCTACGTACACATACTTAAGCCTGCACACACACAACTATACACACATAACCACCCAGGAGGAGGGACATGCTTGGGGGGGGGAGGCATTTCTTGAAACAATAACTCTAATGAGCAGGGTCTTGTCGCAACTCGTGATTGCGAAAAACATAATTTGAATTCAAAGTTTCAGAATACAAATTAGAGTTGATTGGAGGAAGAGGGTCACAGGTTTTTTAAAAAATTTTTATTTTTGCTTATTCTATGAATTTCAGTGACTAAAAGTAGTACTTTTGACTGAAGGAAACAACTCCATTATTTCATACTCAAAAATGAGTGCATACCTCGGTTAATATTCAATTTTGAAATTATTACATATTCAAACATAAGCACAAATACCTCAAAAATGAGCACTTGCTGATTTGAGTACTTGAATGTTTCGAATTTAGATACCATATAGTCGGAGCCATTTTGACTCTTCGATATGTTCAAATTCGAGTACTTTTTCGTCATTTTTGAAATTGTTGTTTTTAGAGTGTGGTAACCAGTAGATACTGTTTGAATTCCTAGTCTATAACTTGATCCTCGGGTTGAAAAGAAAAGAAAAAAAAAAAAAAAAAAAATTCGAACTTTGACATCTTGAATTCAAATTATGTTATTCGCAATCACGAGTGTGTGTGTATGTAAGCGTGTGTGTTTACGTGTGTGGGGGTATATGTATGTGTGTGTAGCATGTGTGTGTGTGGGTAGTTGTGTGTATGTGTGTTTGTGTGGGGGGGGGTATGTGAATGTGTGGGTAGTTGTGTGTATGTGTAGGTTTGTGTATGTGTTTGCGTGTCCGTATGTATGCGTGTGTGTATGTTTTTTTGTGTGTAGGTGTATGTAAGTGTGTAGGTGTATGTGTGTGTGTAGATGTAAGTGTAGGCAAATAAGTGACGCAACCTGGAGACGGTTTTCGCTAGAGGAGCAGCATCATGAGGCGACCGGTCGACGGTGGTGCTGCAGAGGGAGGCGGGGGGAAAATAAAATCATAAGACATCAAAACAGTCAAGTGAGAACAATAAGCAATCGTGATTGCTCAAAAAAAAAAAAAAACGGAAATTTTCAGATCTTTCATCCCTACCTGTCCGTCCCCGTCCTGATCATCCTCCCTCCCCTCGTCCACCCCGGGCATCATGTCGTCTTCGGACAGGAAGAGGCTGCTCCTCCTCCTGCTCTCCTCGCTGAACAGGCTGAGCTGGACGCTGCTCCGCTTGTCCTCCTCTCGGTCCTCCGAAGAGCCGGACTTCCGGCGAGGAGAGTTCTTTTCCAGATCCGGAGTCGAGTCCACGCTCAGGCGCTGCATGCTCTGGCGAGCCTCCTCCACCTTTAGAGTCTTCATGGCGGGGATTTGAAATGGTAATGGAAGTCGGATTTCAGCGCCTGTAATGAACAAAGGAAAATTAACAGGTTGACATTGGGGAAGGGCCGTGGTAGCCCGATCGGTAGAGTGTCGGATTCAGGGCCGGAGGGTCCTGGTTCGAACCTCGATGGTCGAAGACCCACCGTCGTCATTAAAGGGGATTGGGCGACGTTAAATATGCTCGTGGTCCCAATGTCCTCCAAGTGAAACGATACCTCTAAGGGTGCTAGCACCAGGTAGCTAATAGCTCCTGGACTAGTTCTAAATTCTCATTAACTGTTCGATCCGGTGATGGTGCTGCCATCTATCGGTATATAAAACAATGGAGGCAAGGCACTTAGTATGCAGTCCTCGACATAAATACAGTTGTAGTCAGTTGTGACTGAATAGGACATTGGGGTGTTTTCCTTCAGTCAAAAGTACTACTTTTAGTCATTGAGATGGTTAGAATGAGCAAAAAAAAAAAAAAAAAAAACCCAGAAAATACTTTCATTTTCCCAGCAGTTTTTTTTTAATTAATTTTTTTAAATGCCTGATTTTTCAAAAAAAGTGCGGTCTTTATGACGTCACAAATGATGCACTTTGCCGCACTTCCTACTACGTTTCCACGTTATGAAAGCAGCGAATTAAAATTTCACTCTACGCTTGCTATCAACCCTATCGTTGCCAATACACGTGAGTAAAGACGCGAATTAAATATTTTGGACCCTGAATGGCAACACTGAATGGCAATTCATCATTTGTGATGTCATCTGCAAAAGCGTTAAACGGTGAAAGAGCACCGATTTAAGTTATTTTTTAAAAATATTAAACTTAAAGAAATTATTTTAAAAATGGTCAGATTCTATGTTTTTAAGCATGCTCTTTCCGAAAAAAATACTTTTAAAATTTTAGAAATGACCCCATTTAGCTGTTTCCCATTTTTCAAAAATATTTTTGAAGTGCAAACGTTTTTTATACACGTTAAGCATTTTTAAGGTGCGGGAAAACCATTCATTTCGCGACACCGCCACCGACATTTGGAATACAGCGCATGCGCGGCTTCTCTCAGTTCCTTTGCTACGTTGTTTTCGTTGGAAACTGCGAACCTCAGTAGCGCTGTCAACAGCGCGTGAGTCTCATAATCCGATTCCTGAGTAAGTAATTTCAAGGATCGTGAGTTCGATCCTCTCCCGGGCCAGTGTATTTCTTCTCCAGAAGAAAACATTTTTAAGCTTACATAATAAAGGGTGTCCCAAAATTAACGCAAGATTTGAATTTGCCGCCATTTTTGCAATAAATGGTTGGCAACCCTGAAAAAAGACAATTTGACAGCTGAGAGTTTAGGGTAATCAAAAATGGAGCGTTATACGATACAATAACGCGCTTTCATTATTGAACAATAGGGAAGTTGCAACCTATTAAATGTTCATATTTTGGCTATTGGATATTGTTAATTGACCCTCAAAACTAAAAAATTCACCATCGGGGAATTTTAAAACACCGTGGTTGATTTTTAATGAATTTTTAAAAATCCACGCGCAAAAGTGCGCGCTTCTGAAACGTCACGAGCCTACGTCACAGGGCGCGAATGGGCAGCCTTCCGCCGAAGATCCCTTGTTTTCGCTAGGAGCATTTTGAGCGCGCTGATATTTTTATTTTTTAGAAATTCAATAATCCTTTTGAACACACTATGGAGGCCGGATTCGTTAAAGCACAATCTAAATAATCTTCCTCAAGTAACACCAATGAGATATTCGAATATTTTCGAGAGGATGAGAGGTTTAATGTTCCAGAAACGCGAGGAGTTAAATGCGAGGAGAATGCCTTTTACGTTTCGTCTTCGAAGTCGAATGCGTGACCTTCGCTTTTCCCCTATCAGAAGAGGTTATGACGTCACTTCCTATGCCATCTGACGTCACAAGAGCTTGAACTTTAAAAATTAATTAAAAAAAAAACTACTTATCGTATCGCAAAAATTTTTTCACCTATGATGTTCATACATGTTACTCTATCATATAAAAATAAAATTGAAAAATCGAAAACTTCCCTATTGTTTAAAAAATAATGAAAGTTGAGGCTGGTCAAGCAGTTACTGTTATTGGCGCTCGGTATCGCAACACGGTAATGCACGGGTGGTTGTGGGCTTGTTGACATAGACCTTTGAATTCAAATAACCCCATAAGAAGAAATTTAAAAATGTTAAATCACACGATCTAGGGTGCCAATTCTGATCACCGAAATGAGAGAGTACGCGACTAGGAAATGCCTTATGCAGTCATTGAAATCTCTCTAGCTGTATGGTACAATAACACCCCATTTTTAGTAACCCTAAACTCTCAACTGTCAAATTGTTCTTTTTTCATGGCTGCCAACAATTTATGGAAAAAATGGTGGCAAATTCAAATCTTGCGTTAATTTTGGGACACCCTTTATTTTTGAAGTGAAAACTTCTTCAGTCGGTTTGGGCATTTTTTGAGATGGGAAAAACAATAATGTGTCTGATATCGATGATACATGTGTTTGTCGTTGCCACTCTGCAAATGGACAATTAATTGTAATAGTTGCTGTTTATATTTCACCGGCTGAGTCTATAAACGCAATACAAGAGTTTTTGAGTGATTTTTTTTTCTTTTTTTCTAAAGATGCTTCTGCATTACTTCTAAATAAAATTGGGAAGAGCGGGATTTCAACATCAACTTTGTAGATGATAGAAATCTACCATTAATTGAATTTTTCAACAGAGAATTTAATTTAAACGATGTTCAATGATTGCAATCTTGGCACAACGAGATTTAAAACTACAATTGATGCAGTCTTTACGAAATATGTAAACACATTCGAAGTTTTTTATTTCCTATTTTAGTTACCATAAACCTATAATATCAGTTTTGGAATGTAATGATTAAAATTATGATGATCAGATCGTAAAAAATCATAATATTTTTGAAAAATTTAAAAAAAAAAATGGAATTTTTTGATTTAAAATCAGATTTTTCTTATTTTAATTTGTTTTTATTATTATTATTATTATTATTATTTTTAAAAGCTTTAGAAACTTTCGTAATTGACTAATTTATACTTTTAAATATAATTAACCTTGAAATCGATGCTTTTACAAATTATAAAACGATTAAATTGCAAATATTACGTCACCAAAACGTCTTCATAACATCATGCAAAACCAGTTTGATACAGCTGCATATGATTCAAATAAAACTTAAAATAGATTGCATAGCTGTACATATAATGCATAAAAACAGGGCAAACAAATACGTATTTGGCATTTGCCAAATGTCTTTTTATCCATAAGCTAATCCCAAGAGGAAGAGTGCACGCACCCCTCCCTCCAAATATCATAAGGTAACACCCCCTCCCCCCAAATATCATGAGGCCCCATGAGCGAGAGTCCTCCTCCCGAAAATAGAGAAAAGTACCCCTTAACTCCCTCCCCACGCATAAAAATTTTAATAAGTACCCCTTAACTCCCTCCCCACGCATAAAAATTTCAATAGTCTGAGCCATGACCGTCCCCCCCCCCCAACTCCCCCAAGTGGACACTCCTGTTTATCCGAAAATTATAACTTGAAGTTTAATAATGAGCTCAGAAGCGTTGTTTCAACAAGATATTGAGACCAAAAAAGCAAATCAACAACAATGCGTATGTTCAAAATGTGTGTGCGAAGAAGAAGAAAAAAAAAAAAAAAAAAACATGCCGGAATTCAATTGCCAAGTTTTAATTCAAGAGCACATGCTAAGAAGTTATATGTTTTTTTTTCTTTCCTTCTTTCTATATTGCTAGCTCAATATACTTGCAGTTATGTTTTATTTACGATCAGTGATGTACCAAATTGGCGATGAAATATAATTTAAACACCTATTTATTTTGGTCAATCACATTGCTTATTGTTCTCACTTGACTGTGTTGATGTCCTATGATTTTATTTCCCCCCCCCCACCTCCCTCTGCAGCAGCACCACCGTCGACCGGCCTCACGAGCTGCTCCTCTAGTGAAAACCGTCTCCAGTTTGCGACCATATCCTACACAACACACGCCTACACACACACACACACACGAATACATACACACACCATCACACACGCACACATACGCACACGCACGCACACGCACACACATACACACACACACACTCGTGATTGCGAAAAACATAATTTGAATTCAAGATGTCAAAATTCAAAATATTTTTTTTTTAATTGTTATTTTTTTACTTTTTAGAATAGTATACATTTGAAGTCACAATTAGTTTGTTTTCTTTTTTTCCTTTAAAATTTTTGGAACTTGCAATTGCAAAAAAGCTTTGGTTAGTGGGAAAAAATAAAGGTCATTTTCGGCTTCCGTGCTAAAAAAATACGTCAGAAGCAACAACGAAGCCTAAAAACTGAACTTGCACGTTCCGCCAGCAATGTATTGTACGCAAATAGTATGCAACTTAAGAAAAAATTGTTGTAAACACCGCACTCATTCAAACGTTTTTTCCGTGCTTTCTTTTTTTAAGGTGGGGGGGAAACGCATAGGCGGATTTACGGGGGTGCCAGGGGGTGCGCCGCACCCCCAACAATTTTTATTGGATTTTCAAAGAAAATTTAAATGAAATATATTTTACCAGGAGAAAGTATATATTTCTCCTCAAGAATTTTGTAAAACAACTTATATTTTTCTACAGCTAAATGCAAGTTAATTTACTTGAAAGTAAAACCAAAAATATAATAATAGGCAGCTTATTTTGTGATCCGGTCACCGCACATGGCCAGTGCGAGAGAAATTGTGCAACACGAATTAAAAAGAAGTCTTTCTCCATTTAAAACAGAAAGATGATAAATAATTGCATAAATCAAATAAAAACATTCCTTTAATTATTTTTCAGCGCTGTATTAAAAAATAACTTTACACTCTGTAATTGGGTATGTATTGGTATAACATTACAATTTTCTTTTTCTTTGAAACAACCATGGCTGATAAAGTCAAACAATATGGCTATTGTGATATTCTTCTTCAAAAACAATATAAGGTTTTTACAAACTGAAATTAACTGAAAACCAACATTTCCACTGTAAAATTTCAAAATTTTATAAAGGAGGCGAGGCAGTGCTATCACTGAGTTCCGCTACTAAAATTAGTTGCTTTTGTTGCCTTTAAAATGAGTAATAGTCTGCAAAATATAGTTACCAGATACAGAAAATACTTAACCCCTACTTAAAAAAAAAAAAAAAAAAAAGCATTTATATCATTTTAATGCCATGAAGTGGGACAGACCTACGTGGGGTAAATTTTCTACAAACAACCTTTAAAAAGGAAAACTTTAAAAATATTTTCCAAATTTTAGCCCAACCCGAAAAAACACTAGAGAAACCAGCACTGACAGATTCTAGTATATTTTTCTCACTATGTGACTGTTAATTAAAGTCAACAGTAAAATACTGACTGTATAAAAAGAGATCGAAGCGTCACATTCATATTTCCGATCGAAAGAAAATTAGCTCTCATTAAAAAAAAAAAAAGAATGTATAGTACGCGAATAAAAGAAATTAAAAACCAAAAAACAGTAAAAATAAAATAATAGTTGAGAAACAGAAAGTGGCATTGCAAAAACTAATCCTTTACAAAAATCGCACTCACAAAAACGATACCGTTACGAAAATTGCGATCTTTTACGATCGCGACGAAACTTTACAAAACTTTTTTTATACAAAAATATAAACTTCACATTTTTTCTCGTCGTGAATGTTTTATTACATTTCATTTTCCCACTTTTTAAAACAATTGCTTTAAAAAATTAGACGCGGTAAAACTTTTCCTTTTTTTCCGTGGTAACTAGAGGGTAAACTTAAAAGCGGTTTTTTATTTTTTTTTTACAATTTTTTTTCTTTTACTAGAAAAAAACTAGCTTTTTTACGAATTTTACTTACACTTACTAAAATAGTCCGTTGTATTTTACAACTGATTGCAAAATACTCGATTTGTCATCAAAATAGTCGCCTTTGCCGTCAAAATAGCTGCTTTTAGTCGCCATTTGCAGTGCTGTATCCCCCCCCCCATCCCCTTTATTGCAATGGCGTAGCTACAGTTTCTGTCGCCCGGGGCGGTTCCTCTATTTGCCACCTTTTCATTGAGACGTATCAAATACATTAAAGCATTGAAAATTATCGCTCAAAACAGAAAACTTCATTTAAAGTAGCAAAGGGAAACTAATTTAATCCGTATTCTTCCTACAAAAATGAAGGGAGCGGGGTCAGGCGCCTATCTCGGACAAATATTCTGAATTTACATCAAAAATTGCAGTTAAAAGTAACTTTTGGGGGAATGGGGTTCTCTACCGAATCTTTATCCAAAACTGAAGTCAGTTTAAGCCTTTGGGGATAATAGAGAGTCAGCTTTTATTCCGTAACAAAGTTCCAATAATTTGTTTTCCCTGCATTAATTCAGCACTGGCAAAGAAACAACTTTTACAGAAATATATTTGATAATTATATACGGAAACAGATGTTATATTTCAGAAATATATTTGATATTACATATTTGAATATTTTCCAAAATTTAAGTTTTAAAAATACAGTTTAAGTGTTGAATTACAATTTAAAGACATTAAGTGAATGACCGTTCAGTCATACCAAAACCTTACATTTCAAAGGTTTTTTTTTTTCTCTTTTGCCTCCAGAATTAGATTTAAAGTATGATTCCCTTATTTGATTTTTTTTTTTACACCAAATGTGCTGAATCGCCGCCCCGGGCGGACCACCCTCTCCGCCCTCCCTAGCTACGCCACTGCTATATTGTTGCACCCCCAGAATTCACAGCCTAAATCCTCCTATGGGAAACGGGGAAAAGAAATTAGAGAAATTGTTATCAATCTACCTTATTTTCTTTTTTTAAGGGGTAGGGAGAGAAATTACAAAAATTAGTTGCTACAAAGTTCTATTGGTTTGTAAAACAAGGACTCTTTTATACAATTTTTACTTAAAATATATTTTTAACTGTCCTCTGTCTGAAATGATTATTAATATGATGGATTGTTAAATTGCAAATAGTAAACGCTTCCTTTCAAGTTAGTGTAAGTTTCTTCAACTTGTTTTTTTTTTTTTTAATTTCTTACTGATATTTATTTAATTCACTCAACAATTAAAAAAAAAACGAGCTGATGTGTGCATCACATGACTTCCTTTTACTCCAATTTAATGTCATTTACCCATTATTGGCAATTTTAATGTGATTCAATTCCTATTCCTATTCAGAGTCACAACTGACTACAACTGTATTTATGTCGAGGACTGCATACTAAGTGCCTTGCCTCCATTATTTTATATACCGATAGATGGCAGCACCATCACCGGATCGAACAGTTTATGAGAATTTTAGAACTAGTACAGGAGCTAATAGCTACCTGAGGCTAGCACCCCCAGAGGTATCGTTTCACTTGGAGGACATTGAGACCACGAGCATATTTAACGTCGCTCAGTCCCCTTTAATGACGACGGTGGGTCTTCGACCATCGAGGTTCGAACTCAGGACCCTCCGGCCCCGAATCCGGACACTCTACCGATCGGGCTACCATGGCCAATGTGATTCAATTGTTTACTTTCTAAATGTCACCAACAAATGATGCCAAATTAAAACCAAATTTGTAAAAAAAAAAATGGGCCAAATTTGTCGCCAAGTTGGCGACAAATCTTGGCGACAAAAAAAAAGGCGATATATCGCCAATTGTCCGACAAATTATAACACCACTTGAGTTTACAATCGAAATTAACAATGATTTTCTCACAAAAAGGGGCAAAAGACCCCCTTAGGAACATCCGAATGCAACCAAAAGGGAAGGTGCACAACTAGGCCCAACTAGGAGTCTACGTACCAAATTTCAACTTTCTAGGACATACCGTTTTTGAGTTATGCGAGATACATACACACATACGCACATACATACGTACATACGGACGTCACGAGAAAATTCGTTGTAATTAACTCGGGGGTCGTCAAAATGGATATTTCGGGTGTCTGTAGGTTCCTAGGCAAATATCCATGTGTAGTCGAGCCGAAAAAAAAACTCAACATTCATTTGGATGTGAGAAAAATGGAAATTAAGGCCGATTTTTGAGTGAAAGTTTTTTCGCGAATACAATACTTACTTTTTTGTAAAAGGAAGTAATAATTGCGGACAGTTCATTTACAGACTCCATGCCAAAATTTCCAAGACTAAAGACAGCGTGTCTCTTCTTCACTTCAATATTATATATTCACTCAAATACTATGAAACTACAAAAAGGAACATGAAAAAAAAAAAAAAAAACACTTTAATAAAACCTAACGAGATTTAATGATTTCAATACTTTTCTCCAAATATTTTTATAATTTCTTAGTCATTCGGATCATAGGTTGCCTTACCTTTTGGTTAAAAGAAATGCGATGTCAATATAGTTATAACTGATCTTAAAGCAATAAAATAAAGAAATAAATACAGATGATAATGTATTAAAACTACTTACATTTTTATTTAACGACCCAACTTAAAGTTATACCATATTCAATAAACATTTGAGCTGAAAGTATTTTAGCTGAAATTTATAACAACCAGCTCAATCATACCAGTGAAAATCACGTTTATTTGTACTATTATCTTATATATTGACTCTAAGGGATGCAATTTCTCAGAAAACTTACAATGACAAAAATATTTCACTCTAAATATAAAATTTAAGAGTAGGACAAGACTGGATAAGATACAGTAAACGTCTTGGCAGACCAATGGCCGAGTTCTCTTTACTAGAATGAAGAAATGTCGGCTGAACAAAGTTTTCCTTGTTCATTGTCATGGAAACCGTCATTTTCGGTCGAATCTCTCATAATACCTTCTTCTCATAACAGTGGTAACAATCATAATTATAACTTTATTTTCTCTCCCTCTTTTTCACAATCGTATACAGTCGGCTCCCGCTACAACGCGATCCGACTTACGCGAAATGGCTATAACGCGAGTTTTTCATGAGTAATGAATTTTTTAGTGCGGACACAAATTGCTGGCCTGCAACATGAAATTTTGCGTAAAAGAGCGGCGGAGAGTTTGTGCTTCGTTGACACTAAATATTGGTTTTGTGAATGGACTTTCATCCCTTTAGCATCACTGAAAGCGGAAGTTCACCCACTGTATTAGTCTAGACAACGCTTTGCTTTAGTTTATACAAATAACCGCTCCGATTCTTAACTTTTTTTTTTTTTTTTCATTTTACATATGAACGTTGATAAAATACATTCTGATCGCGCTGCATAAACCTTCTTCATTTTTTAAATTATAAATATATTTACTATATCTCTACTGTTAAGTGCTATAATAATGCTGTAGTGTACATGCTGTAACTACCATACTACTTTATTTTAAGTTTCTCTCCCTCATTAATCATTGATTTTGTGCTAAATTACAGAATTTTATGTCAAATAATAACGCTTTTTCTAAAATACAGAAAAAGTCGGTTTTTTGTAAAAGATACTGCAATATATAATTAATAAATGGTTTGAAACAATATGAGGGGTGTTTACAAACGTCTGAAGAAATTGGGTATGCTTATAAAAAATTACTAAGCATACCTTGTTCCACAACGCGAAATTCCGACTTACGCGAGGTGTCTTGGAACGCATCCCTCGCGTAAGTCGGGACTCGACTGTAGCTCAACTGAAAGAGTAAAAGTTTAGAATAATAATTTTCCGGATACTTTTTTCGAATATCCTTGTACCGGTACTAAGATAGTTTTTGCGATAGTAAACTGTCTTTTATTAACTGTTGAATGAAGCCTAATAAGAAAGAAATCATAAAAGGAGGGGGGGGGGGGGGGACTGTGTCATTTCATTCCTATTGATTTTTTAAAGCTTCGCTGCGATAGCTATCAGACAATTTTCGGTTCTTCATTTCCATTCCGTCTCTTTTGCAAGAAGTGATTGCAATACCGGTATTTCGTTTCATTTTCCAATTTTGTAATACCAATATTTAATAACGTAAAATACCAGTTTTTTTGGTATTAGCTGCAAATAATATTTTTTTAAATTAAATTCTTTTTAGTCTGACTTATTAGATTAATATTGTTATTTTAAATGCATATTTTCCCCCTTTATAAGACAATACCGAAATCAATCCTTAGTCAGAATTTGACTATCATAAACATAAATTAATGGAGTATTCTTTATCTTCTTTACTAATACTAAAGCAGAAAGTATCTCTGTCCGGAGGATGTCTGGATGTCTGTAGGATGTATGTAGGATATCTGTAGGATGTCTGTGACGCGCATAGCGCCTAAACCGTTCGGCCGATTTTCATGAAATTTGGCACATAGTATGTAGCATGGGGGTGTGCACCTTGAAGCGATTTTTCGAAAATTCGATCTGGTTCTTTTTTATTCCATGACTTAGAAAGGAAGAACAAAAATATCGTAGGACGGACGAGTAAATTACGAAATTATCATAACGTAGAACCGTAACATGGGCACAAGCCAATTGGCGAGATACGAAATTATCATAGCGTGGAACCGTAACATGGGTACAAGCCAATTGGCGAGAAAATTCACCATACATTATTTGTAAATATACAGGCGAACCAAAAGACCTTTTAATTTTTCTATTACGGGCAAAGCCGTGCGGGTACCACTAGTTACTAATAATAAAGCTCAAAGTCTCTCTGTCTGGATGTCTGTAGGATGTCTGTATCTCTGTGTCGCGCATAGCACCTAGACCGTTCGGCCGATTTTCATGAAATTTGGCCCAAAGTTAGTTTGTAGCATGGGGATGTGCACCTTGAAGCGATTTTCAGGAGCAAAATTATCACAAGATGGACGAGTAAATTACGAAATTATCATGACGTGGAATGGGAGAGCGAATGAACCTGGCCAATTGGTGAGAAATTCGTCATCCATTATTTGTAAATATACAGGCAAACCGAATGACCTTTTAACTTTCAACTACGGGCAAAGCCGTGCGGGAACCACTGGTAGTAAATAAAGGTTTGAAAAGAATACAAAAAGATACATGCAGGCAGCACTAGGCGGTGTAATAGACTAAATTTTTGTGACACCTCTCCCCCCCCCCCCCTCCACGCAAGACAACAAAATTTTGATTAACTTTAATGCAAAAAACACAGTGAAGTTCTTTGTATTTATATTTTTGCAGGAATAACAAATGGAAGAAATTTAAGACAACTGATATGAAGCACCCTACGATTTTTTACGTTGAAGTTAAGTGTTTGGTCAATCATTTTCTCATAAGAAAATCGGCCGTAAAGGTATGACGGGTAAAAATTGCTTCTACATTTGAACGAAGCTTTTGCCTGTTTGGTGATATTTTGACAGTTGAAGTATTAACCTCAACTCCAGTAGATTAACCCTAAACTCCAGTAGGTAGCGTTCATTGCTGACCACTTTTTCGTTTCTTCATTTTCCTAAAATGAGTCTTACCAGTAAAACAATTAAGTGAGCGGATCCAGTTTAGCCTTATCAAAATAAAGCATTTCTCAACGTTACCAAAATATATTATCAAATTATCATGCTGTGGCACAAGTTTCATTGTTGATGACGCCAGGAGCGTTACGCGATCATTCGCTATTATATATATGAGAATACTTAACATCCAGAGATTATTTTTTACTTTTTAGTTCATATTGCAACAAAAGCATGTTTTTTTTTTTTTTTAAGCAATCACGATTGCTTATTGTTCTCACTTGACTGTTTTGATGTCCTATCATTTTATTTTCTCACCGCCACCCTCTGCCAGCACCACCGTCGCGTCGACCGGCTCCTCACGATGCTGCTCCTATAGCGAAAGCCATCTCCAGGTTGCATCCATGTCCTACACACACGCGCATACATACACAATTACGCACACATACACACACACGTACACCTACACACAAACACATACACACACACAAACACATACACACACTCATACAAACAACTACCCACACATTCATGCCTGCACATAGACACAAACACATGTGCCTACACACACATACACATACCCCCCCCCCACACACACATTCATACACACAACTACCCACACACTTATGCCAGCACACAGACACAAACACATATGCCTACATACACATACACATAACCCGTACAGACAAACACATACCCCCCCACACACAAACACACACGCCTACATACACACACTCGTGATTGCGAAAAACATAATTTGAATTCAAGATGTCAAAATTCAAATTAATTTTTTTTTAACTATAAATTTATTACTTTTATTTCTTGTTTCCAAGATAAAAACTGTGGTAATAAACTTAGTAATTTACAAGGAGTTTAAGATCGACAGTGACATTAGATTTTTTCTTTCAATGTCATGGACTCTCATTAGGCAGGGATGAGCGGGGCTGGATGTCTTTTTTATTGGTTTTATTTTTGGACAATGACGAATCGCGAATGAACCTTACTTGACCTTTTTCGATGTTCCTTTCACTTTCTAGATCCCTATGATGACGAGAATAACTCACGCTTGTTGTGTATAATATTCATTTAGAGAGTAATTTTCGTCGTCCTGGGTACAAATCGTTTGCGTTCATTCAAGGCTTAACTCAAGCTGCTTTTACATTAAAATACGTAGTTTTTTTTGTGTGAAATCACGTTTTAAGACAAACACCAATGCAGGTGAACTTAAATAGCAAACTTAATTCAAATGCAAAATTTCCTGGTTACAAATCCCCACCATTTAAGATTAATAAGCAATAAAAATACCATAACGCTAAACGCGGTAAATATAATCTTTATGATGAATGTATGGGTGCAAAATTGGCTATAATAACTTATATTTATTACCCAATTATTTGAGGCCGCTGTATGTCAAAAAGAAATGGAGGGATTCAGACAAAATTTGTTGTGTTGGTAGACCTCAAAAGAGCGAGGTGCTTATTCATTTTTAGCGCCCAAGTGTTTAAGGAAGTGGCGAAATTGGACATCTTTCTCGTTAGTTGTGATAACTGTATCTCAAGAAGTATGCGAAAACTAAAAGAAAAAAGTTGGTACTCAAACAGGCGCTGGTTCGTTTTTGTCGTTAGTCACTTCACAGGGACGGAGGAGGTCGAACTGTTGTCATTTTCTGCGCCAGTTATAATGAGCTTAAATAAATTCCGCTCTCTCTAACACTTTTTTTTGAAGAATTTCTAATTTAGTGACACAACTTTGTACAGCCGATGCACTTAGACCTAAGGCCCCTATCTATACGAGCCGACGCATCAGATTAAGATTAGCCATTTTGGATCGGAGCGCGTGTTTGAGTGGTTGTCTTTTCTGGCGAGTAATCACGTTTGGTGATTGTTAACTGTGGGTAATTATTAGCGGCACGTGAAATAAAACATTGTTTTCGGCAAAATCCGAAGCTCTGTTGTGGTAACCCTAGCAGTGCAACAATGAAAAATCTGATCCAAAATGGCTAAACTTAAGCTGATGCGTCGGCCTATCTATATAGTAGCGCTACGTAGACCACTTGAAGTTATTTGACACGTATGTCATCACCATAGCTAATAGGAATGGCAGCAGAAGAGGAATATGGGCAGTGGCGTCGCTACGGCGGTTCGCCCCAGGTTTCACCGTTTGAGGGGTGACAACCAAAGTGGAATTGCAAGTTTTTTGGAAAATATGAAGCTAAAACGCATTTTTAAGACTGCAAATTTAAAAGTTTTCTGGGGGGAAAATCCCCGGAACTTCTTTTCACCCCACATCATGGAGTGAATACAGTAGGCGCTTTTGTGATCACGGTTAATGTTATCATTCGCTTAATGTTATCAGAATGACAAAGTTCCGGAACACTTGTATGTTAATACACGTTAAAAAAGTCGGATATTGTAATCAGCGTCTTTGTTCATTGTTATCACTTTTTCATAAACTTTCAATTTTTCCTCCATTAACAGAAATACATAGGCAAACCACGAGACAAACTTTCTGTGTAGCATTTTGTGGTTTTCAATAGCAGTTCAAAATTTTTCTAGGAATGAAGCTGCAGAAAGTTCGCCCCCAGTGACCACAGACTCCCCCTAAGAAAACTTTCTTTTGCATCTAAAAAAATTCAGTCGCTGGACATGTTGCAGGCAAGGACCTCCATTGTTGCCATTACTTTGTGAACTAGTAAAGAATTGTGTGGAGATTGAAAACAAAGCGAAGTTAAGTTAAAATTTAAACAAGATGCAAAACCATGCTGGAAAAGATAGAAAAGCTGAAAGAGCTTTGAAATTGGTTTACGAATGTTAGGGAAAACGGTCAGATTTTACTTCAGCTATTACTATGTGATTAAAAATTGCATAATTTAGCTTTTACTTTTTATAATTCAGATATTTCCATTCTGTTAATTTAATAATTTATAATTTAAAACTGCGTTCAGTTGAGTCATTGTGATTTTAATTTAAGTGTGCCAAAATAAATGCACCTTAATTGGAAAAAAAAATATTATTTTGTATCTCCTGGATTCTTTTCGGTTATTGTTATCAACTTGTATTTGTCCCAAAGTGATCACATTAAGCGGCGCCTACTGTACCATAGGCTCAGGATTAGGTTCATATTGTCAATACTTAGACCTAGTAGAGGCTTCCTCTTATACCAGAAAACTGAACCGCATCATCTTTCCCTGAATTGGAGATACGTTTGAAATAATTAAAGAGCGATTATTTTCATACACCCCCTAACGTTTTTGACCTCCCGGCGCATACATGCATCTAGGGCAAGTTTCATAAAAAGCGTTCCTTGTTTTTACTTGTCTTTTGTACATTATCGCACTTAAAAGCTCGTTTTAAGACAAATTTAGTTGTTTCTGAAAATCGTACGAATATCATGTTTACTTAAAATACTAAAATTTTCTTTGTGTGTGTATGTTGTTCGTAAGTGGGAGGGTGGGGTTGACACCACAAATTTCCGCCCCGGTGTCACCCATGCTACGTACGCAACTGATATGGGTATAGTGACTTCTTATATCTTTTACTTATTTTCAATTACATTTGTGTACATTGAATTTATTTTGAAAAAAATCACCATTATTTTAATTGTTAAACAAATAATTAAGGATTATCATAGAATCATAAAAAAAAGAACGAATATTTGACTAGAAATAAAGTTGCACGCACAAAACATGAGAAAGTATTTAACAAAAGAATTATTTTTTTATACTAAAAACTAGCACATTTTGCGAAGAATATTTTTAGCCATCCTATAATTCTTCCAGATTCAGATATATTTCTTAATGCGATTTTCAGTCTTGTCTTACATAATTAAAAACTGAGTATATGTAAATATGTATTTATGTCCAAGTTTCTTCTCCCGAACGACAACGAACTGACCATCGAACCAGGTATCGATGGATTCGTGATCTTCCCGTCTTTATGTGTGGCTATTTAACATAATCCTCCGATAATAATTAGTGGGATACATCAATTAAAAACTATTAATTACAACACTTAGACTTCGACACAAAATCCCTATTTTTCGAAGGCTTTCCTCCATTGAAATTATTATTCAGTGCTTCACCTCAACCTTCCGCAACAATGCTTTTATTAAAATTTAGAGCGGTGAAGAAAATCATCGAGACAAAAGATCTGTTGCCATTTTTTGTCTTGAATGTGAGCAAATAAAATTCTAGGTTTTGTTTTAAAGGCTTCTCCTGTAATCGGGGGGATTTAAAATGTTTACTTTTTGGTTATTTTTCCGCAATCTGCCTCAAAATTTTACTGATTTTTTTTTGTTCAAGCCTGAGTGTTGAACACGGATCACTTGACATAACTTTTATTTTCGAAGCGGACCGTGCAAAGCCAGGCCACGCATCTAGTAATAGCTTAAAAATTGATGAAGTTTTAAAAATTTCCTCAAATGTTTACTTTTAATACTTATTCTAATATTTCTTTATTTTGTAGGCGTCAAATCATTCATTAGTATTTGTGAAGGATTTCATAAATAATTTTGAATAATTTTGCTTTTTTTTTGTACCACACATGAGCTTTGTATAATTATACAGCATTTATTGATGAGAAAACAGACTTCCATGTAAAAATAAAACTTTATTCATTAAAGCTATAAAACATGAATTCACAGCACACATAGTATCAAAATACAATTCAATTGATTAATTATTTCCTCTTATACTGTCAAGATTTGTACAACACAGTTTTGTAGGAAAATACAAAAATACATTGAAATGTACATGATGGCCACTAAAATACCTTTTACAAATCTAAACCTAGAAGACAATTACAACAAAATTATTTCACATATTGCAAAAGAAAATTAAAAACAAAGTAGTTACTGAGTAGCTGACACAAATCTGATTCAAGCAATTGTGATATAAAACTTTAAAGTAGAATCAAAAACAAAATTATGATTCCGTTTTTAATTTTGTAGCATTTGGAAGACCAATCAGGAAAAATGTTAGTATTTTCCGCTAGTATGTACATTGTACCTAGATTCTAGTTTTAAATGGTTTAAGAGTAGCTTTCGAAAAATTTATCCCAGCATCACTGACTATTGCATACTTTTTTTTTTGAGAACCTCAGGCGTAATTTCTATCAAAAGAAGTGTGGGAGCATAAGAGTCTTCAAGAATTATTTCCATACATAAATCCTCTGAATTCCATCTAAACTTTATAAATTCAGATAAAATAGAAAAGTATTGGAGTCAAGTTTCTGTGACCTACAGAGCGAGTTAAGCCCTGTGCTAACCTTGGCAGCACAGTGAAGCTGTGCACCAACCAATTTTAATTGGTTTTAAAGAATTTTGGGAAAACATTTCAATTATACGATAACAATCAATTGCAGTCAAAAGCAGGAAATACATGTGTGTTTTACTCAGATGGCAAAACACGTAATGCACATCCATATAAACAAATCTTACTCTAACTAAATCAGCAAAACAATTTGGCAAAAACAACTTTTTTTTATCGGGCACAGTCATGCAGTTGTTTTGATCATGGTATCATTTATAAGATGACTAATCATCACCGAAGATTAAGGATGGATACAAGGGATGGGTGATGAGGCAATCGCCCCTCTCTTGAGGGACTCACCATTGGAAAATTTTCGATATTAAAGTTCAAAAAACGCAATTTCAGACAATCTTTCATAATTTTAAATTCAGGGGAAGAAAGGTTTGGCAACCTCCCTGGAAATATTTTCGAATTGAAGTCCGAATTATTGAACGTTTGCAAACCAGGAACTTAGTAAAGGGCATGTAAAAAAATTCAATTACCCCTCCCTTTAAAAAAGTTTTGATCCGCCTTGCCGAATATGGTCAGATATCGCGTCTGCTAAAATACTTAAAATTGTTTCAAAAAAATCAATTTCATGAAAACATTCAACCCCAAATATCACATCCAAATGAAAGAAAAAGAAACTAGAAATAAAATTTGACTGTACATTTTTAACAAGAAACAATGCCTTAGGACAAATATAACTTTCAATGAAAAACAATGAAACTTTTTATTTTGGATTGCACTACAAGGATGATTTACTGAACACTGGAGCTAGCAGATCTTTTACTTCATCGCTAGCAGCCACATGATAGTTTTCTACATAGTTTCTGGAATTTTCTTCTGTTTCATCTATGTAATATCTGAAAGAAAATTATTATGTTTATATTTCATGAGGTGAATACTATAAAGTTGGCAAAATATGGAAAATTGCAAAGAAAAATTTTGTTAGGTGAGGTTTACAATATACAACAAATAGGTAACCTGTTGAAGATAATTCACAGGTACTACATAGAATTTTCAAAAGTAGATAAGTTGATCATCAGAAAAAATAAATCTATTCTATAACTAGGCAAGTTCACACATCTAATTGGTGAATAAATCTGGATAGCAAGATTGGAGTAACATGGCTAGTTTTAGTACTGCAAGTCCTCACATTCTCAAAAAAAATAAAAAATAATAAAATAATAATATATATATATATAATAATAATAATAATAATAATAATAACAAAATAAATAAAATAATAAATAAATAAATAAATAAAATAATAAATAAATAAATAAATAAAATAATAAATAAATAAAATAATAAATAAATAAAATAAATATATATATATTTTTGAGTTTGCCTCAAACAGCTGAATTGTAGTTATCCACTTGCAATATTCACCCCATGATTCCATTTTGTATTAGTAACTGAAAAAATTATTTCTTATCTATAAAAAAAGTAGCTTGAGCACGATGTTTACTAAGTTAATCAAAATGCATGAAAAGGAAGAATGCCTGAAGAAGACTACAGAATATCTATTTAAACTAATCTATATAAATACAGCAGAGAATATATGTGTATATATGTGTGTATGTTCCTTATACAAATCCAGTTTACGTCAGATCTCACCAAATTCGGCAGGGGGCCTTGGCTTGGGCACCGGAGAAGGAACGTGGGGTTTTCGATGCAAAAATAGTACCACACCGTTCAAATTTTAATTTTAAGACACGAAAATGTCATCAAATGGCTCTTTCTACCAAAAATAATTATTTTCTTGATACAGGTCCCATTCAAAAGCCCAAAAAAAAAAAAAAAAAAAAAAAAAAAAAAAAAAAAAACCTTGAAATTGATTAATTTCCTACTAATTTCAGAAAAAAAAAAAACTCCAAGGCTGTAAAATCAACGGGAAAAAATTTAAAAGCATTTTCAAGCATAATGGAACATCCGCATACCAAATCTTAAATTTATCGCTTTCCAACGAGTTGAGTTTAAATTAACGTGAATAAAATCATTTTTGATCTGCTGCCATTTTTTTTTTCTCAACTGTGAACAAATAAAATCTTACAAATTTCCCCTTTTCCGTATTTTTTTGGTTATCTTTCTTTTTGTACTGCCAACCAGATGATGATCGAAGATTTTAGTTGTAATAATGGAGGGTTGCGTTTAATTTATTTGGGACTTTAAGATTTGCCGTTATCGAAATTTAAGAATCATTATTTTGACAGCACATTTTACAGGATTTTTTTTCTATTATTTAAGCCTAATTATTGCACACCCCTTACTTGACATAAGTTTTATTTTCGAGGTAGACTGTACAAAGCCGGGCGACACAGCTTTTAAAAAATAACTATAACTAATTAAACTTTTCTTAAGAACAAACTTAACCCTTACAAGACATTTTTACTGTTCTTTGACTTTATATAGCTATTGTTTTATTATTATTAGGTTGTCAATAACAGACAACTGTCGTCAATTTAGAAAGTTAAGGACGTTTTCCCTGCTTAATCGACCCCCAAAATCCCAGCTTAATCCTTGCTTAATCGAATTACCCCGCTTAATCGATTAATATTTCTTGGAACTGACGATATTCGATTAAGCGGGGCCGACAGTAACTTTAATTTGATCTTCTGATAAGTTTTAAACTTCATTATTTGGTATGAATGTTACTCATTTTTAGGTTTTATGCAGAATAAATATTTGCACTCAAAATCTTGAAAGATATTTCTAATTTCAGGCATGCAACAGGTATCTAAAAGTACAAGTAGGGAAAAGTACTGTGTATGTTATGGTGCATGAAATTATAAAAATGCATCTATCAAGAACAGATAACGTAATATGTGGAACAAGACTTGTGTCTCTCATATTTTTAAGAAGAGACAGAAATTTTAATCCTACAATAAATTTTGAATGTCTGGTTAAAATTATTTCATGCACAAAACTACTAAAAATATGATAATGGGGTGGTTTCCTTCAGTCAAAAGTACTACTTTTAGTCACTGAAATGAATAGAATGAGCAAAAAAAAAAAAAAAAAAAAAAAAAAAAAAAAAAAAAAAAAATAAATAAATAAATAACATGGATGCAGAAAATACTTTCATTTTCCCAACAGTTTTTTTTTTTCAAATTAATTTTTTTAAATGTCCGATTTTCCAAACAAGGCGTGGTCTTGGTGACCTCACAAATGATGCACTTTGCCACATCTTTCTACTATGTTTCCACGTTATGATAATCAAGCAGCAAATTAAAATTGCGCTCTACGCTTGCTATCAACCACATTGTTGCCAATACACGTGAGTAAAGATGCGAATTAAATATTTAGCTCTGTGAGTGGCAACACTGAATAGTATTTCATCATTTGTGATGTCATCGGCAGAAGCCGTAAACAATGAAAGCGCACCGATTTAAGTAATTTTTTAAAAATATTAAACATAAACAAATGTATTAAAATATGGTCAGATTCTATGTTTTTAAGCATGCTCTTTCAGAAAAAAATACTTTCAAAATTTTGGAAACAACCCCATTCCAAAACTTATGCCACCAAAGGCATGAAAAGTTACATGAATATGCATTTTCTTCCAGCTATCAAACAAACACATAGCAGATATTTACACAAGCATAGCTAGGGAAAAAAAATAATTTGAATTTCGACCTTTTGAATTCAAATTATGTTTTTCGCAATCACGGGTGTGTGTGTGTGTATGTAGGCGTGTGTATTTATGTGTGGGGGAGGGGGTATGTGTGTTTGTGTGTAGGGGGTTTGTGTGTTTGTGTGTAGGCATGTGCGTTTGTGTCTGTGTGCAGGCATGAGTGTATGGGTAGTTGTGTGTATGAGTGTTTGTGTGTGTGGGGGGAATGTGTATGTGTGTGTAGGCATATGTGTTTGTGTGCAGACTGGAGTATGTGGGTAGTTGTGTGTATGCGTGTAGGTGTTTGTGTGTGTAGGGGGGTATGTGTGTTTGTGTGTAGGCATGTGTGTTTGTGTCTGTGTGCAGGCATGAGTGTGTGGGTAGTTGTGTGTATGAGTGTTTGTGTGTGTGGGGGGAATGTGTATGTGTGTGTATGCATGAGTGTGTGGGTAGTTGTGTGTATGAGTGTTTGTGTGTGTGGGGGGAATGTGTATGTGTGTGTAGGCATATGTGTTTGTGTGCAGACTCGAGTGTGTGGGTAGTTGTGTGTATGTGTGTAGGTGTAGCTGTGTGTATGTGTGTAGGTGTTTGTGTGTGTAGTTGTGTGTATGTGTGTAGGTGTTTGTGTGTGTAGTTGTGTGTAGGTGTTTGTATGTGTAGTTGTGTGTATGTGTGTAGGTGTTTGTGTGTGTAGTTGTGTGTATGTGTGTAGGTGTTTGTATGTGTAGTTGTGTGTATGTGTAGTTGTGTGTATGTGTGTAGGTGTTTGTGTGTGTAGTTGTGTGTATGTGTGTAGGTGTTTGTATGTGTAGTTGTGTGTATGTGTGTAGGTGTTTGTGTGTGTAGTTGTGTATCTGTGTAGGTGTTTGTATGTGTAGTTGTGTGTATGTGTGTAGGTGTTCGTGTGTGTAGTTGTGTGTATGTGTGTAGGTGTATGTGTTTGTGTGTGTGTGTGTGTAGTTGTGTATGTATGCGCGTGTGTGTAGAACATGGATGCAACCTGGAGACTGATTTCGCTAGAGGAGCAGCATCGTGAGAAGTCGGTCGAAGGTGATGCTGCAGAGAGGGTGCTGAAGGGAAAATAAAACCATAGGAATGCCAAAACAGTCAAATGAAAGCAATAAGCTATTGTGATTGATCAAAAAACAGCAAGAATGTTTACCTGTAATTTACCATGATTCCACAAGAATTATCCAATCCTCTGGGAGAAGTGTCCCCTGCCCAGTTCAGCCTCCACAGTACAGCTCCATTTCTTAAATGGAAATGTGCTAAATAAAGAAAGATTATTATTTCTCTTTGAAAGTATTTGAGCACTTTAATACTTTTTAGCACTGAATTATCCTGCTACAACTTGACACAGACACAGGCATTCAGGGCAATGCATCTTTTTACAGGGTAGATGCCATTGTTGATAAATTTCTGTTATGACCTAACAGAGAAGGTCAATTATGTTGCTTTCATTTAAAATGCAGACATTTTTTTAAAACGTGATATAAAACCAATTTACGTAATTTTTGAAACAATTAAGCAAAATTTTGGAGAAGACAACCCATTACAGCAATGTACAGGCTTTAAATGTGCTTTTTTTTTAAATTTTTGAAAATGTGATTAGTAAAGGCTTTGGAGCTATTACTAGTAAATAAAAAGAAGAAAGAAAAATAATAATAATTGATATAAAATTGTGAATTTTTTGTACTTGCAATTTTTCAAAATAATGATTTGAAATTCATAAAAGTTAATAGTAGGTTGAGGGAGGAGGGATGATAAATGCTTTAATATTTCTACGCATACCTGCGGCTATGTTAGAGTATTAGTTCTAAAATGATCTACTCTAACAAACTCGATTTTTTCCCTCTAATTATTTAATGTATTTCACATTCTTTAAAATATTATCTTCCATTCATTTCATCTTTTAACTCTTTCTTATTTCATACACATTTCTTAACATCACTCAGATGTTGCATTTAAATTTAGTAGCTTTTCTTAAATCGTAGGCCACATTATATTAACTTTAAAGACTAAAAAAAAAAGTGAGCATGCAATGTTTGAATTGACGCCTTAATTTCAATTTTAATAAATTTTAGAAGCTAATGAAGAGACGATAGCATCTCTTCAGTCATATTCAGGAAGAGGTAGCTGAAAATCACTAGATTAAATTATAATTTGTAATGATATTTAAGCAACTTAGGTTGTAATTATATGAATGTAAATGCAAGATTCTCAATTTACAACATGACATGCTGCCATAATTATCAGTTACCCTGACATTTTTAACTATGTCTTTTCCCCTGACAATTCCAGGTTTTACCAGAGCGTACAAACCTTCGTTATTTGGTACATACCTACTAAAAACCAATTTGAATCACCTCTAAATGCATGATTGCATGATTCAGAAGTCGATCGATCCCCATCAAGGCATATCATTTTATTTAAGCTAAAATTATTTTATTCATAGTTTTGCAATTATTTTGCGCATTTACAACTATTATTATTATTATTTTTTTAAAACATTAAATTGAAGTTAATCACCTACATTACACGAATTAAATGAGGAAAAACATTCAATAAAAATTACTTTTTTAAGTTTATGAAGAAACACATTTAATGTTAAACTTTAAGTGAGTCAATCATTGTCTGATGGACCAGTATATCTTCATATTTACTTCATATTTACTGGCTAACTATTTTTTAAAGACTTCTCATGTTGACTATATTTTTTTTCCCATTCTTCTTTAGTCTGCTAACAACACTTTTTATTTCAATTATGAGTGTGCAATCATGTTCTTGCAAGGTAAAGTCTTACAAAACAAAGAGCATGAGTACTCCAATAAGTGTTTTCATTATAATACTGGTACCTCTTTCTTTGAAACAACAATTAATAGGACAAGTTAGGTTTCATACCAACACTGTTGAGGACATTTGCTCGTCTCTTTTCTTTCAGCAAGTAGTGAGCACAAATTTTTAACAAAGGAATCCTCAAAAGTTCCTTCAAGTCCTCGTCGCTGATCCACCTATTTGATATGATCGCCTGGTGAAGAGAAAACCACACGTCATGCATATCACAATTGAAGATCTGCTCCATCTCTTTCTTCTCTCTTTCAGTAAAATAAGATAAAATGACAGAATTATCTGTAACAAAAAAAAAGATGAGGGAAAAGATGTAAGAAAATAAAGATGTGCAATGATAACAACAAAAACTGGTTATACATAAGACACAGGTAAAAAAAAATGGAGAGATACACACATTTGACATTTGATACCCCCAGAAACACAGGTACCTACCAATTGCTTTATTTATTAGTTTTAAATGCTTAGTTAAATATGAGCAAGTGAGTACCTGAGGAATTTCATTTACATATTAAAAAATAATAATAATCATAATCAGTTTTAAATTTGACTTGTTATGCATCAAAACACACTAATAATTTACCGTCAATCTATGGTCGCCTCAGAGCAACAGTAGGATATCTCAGTGTTATTCCTGGGATTAGATGTCTTACTGTTGCTCTGAGGTGACGGTATGTTACAATTTACACAAAAACAATGTAAAGCAACAAGTAAAAATGCACACATTTATTATATATATTTATAAATACAGTAGAGTCTCGAAAATCCGAGGTAATTTGGGCTCACATCACCTTGGATTACTGAAAACTCGGATTATCCGAATACTTCTTTCAGGGTGAAAATTAAAACTATTTGGACGACATAAGAAGAACCACCTGTCCTTGCATTAAAAAAAAAAGTATAGTCTTCACAAAAAATGTATCACGCAAATTTGACCATTAACTTCCCTTTTAATTCCGTACAAACGAACTTTGACTTTAGTTTTTCACGATGTTCGTTCGTATTTATGTGTGCAAATTTGTAGGAAATCAAAACATGCGTTTTGTCTGTGCGCGGTTTCGATGAGTTTTGTCGTGATGTCTGTGTCCATACGTGGTTGTGTGTATGTATGTATCTTGGGTAACACAAAAATGTTTAGTTGAAGGTTTAAATTTCGTATATGCAACTCATGTGGCAGCAACTTGTGAACCTATTTTTTTTTATTATTGCAATTGTATTTATTCCAAAAGCAATACATTATCTCCAAAGCATCTCTTAATCTATGCTTGAAGAGTGAAGAAATATTTCGCGCCATTCAGGGGGTGTTGCTAAAACCAATATCTCATTGTATTTTTATTATTTACTTTATGTAGGAGGTAATAAGTTTCACAGTTGCAAAACATTTCCATTTTCAGATTTTATTGAAAATCATTTTTTAGCTACTAAAAATGTAAGTTAAAATATTAATAAGACACCTTGGATTAAGCGGAACCTCGAACTTTCGAGACTCGGATTTTCGAGACTTTACTGTACATAGATGTTGGATTTGAAAAACACTCAAATGGATAACATCTCGAATTAAGGCATGTAGTGTCGTGAAAAGAATCTAATGATTGAAATTTCATTGAATATCATGAAAAGAAATAAGGCAAAGGAGGATCTCTGGTGGAATGAAACATTCCTCAAAGTCATAAAGGGCAAAAATGATAAAACTGGCTTTCACTAATTACACCAGATTCAATGCAGTAGTTGAGGAGGGGAGAGGAACAGCATTCCGCGAAATATTTGGCTTGTAATTGTAAAAATAATTTTAATTTTATGTAAATTGGCTTCAAACCATTTTCCCCTCCAAAGGGTAAAGGGCTACTTTTTAAATTAAAGATCAAGTAATTGGAGGCTAATCGGTTCAGTAGCTTAGAGTATAGCCCTTAGAATGCGAAGGTCGTGAATATGAATCCCCAGTGGCCCAAAGAATTTCGTTTAAATGACTTCTTTTCTTCATCAGAGTTCTGATCCAAATTCCATGAATGTATAATTTAAACTCATCGCAGGATTCTGAACTACAGTTCTGTTGTTGTTAAAATCAGGAGAAAAAAAAAACATTAATCTTAATATGGAAAATTGCAGTACAGTGAAACCTGTGTAAGTTGACCACTTGCGGTGCACTGCTTTAGTGGTCAACTTAAACAGGTGGTCAACTTATAGAGGTTGAATTTACATGATATAAACTAATTCTGTGCCTGAAAATAGTAGTCAACTTAGACAGGTGGTCAACTTACACGGGTGGTCAACTTTACAGGTTTTACTGTATGACTTTTTAAAAATATTTTTAAAAAATAGAGGCATCAATTTCAATTAATTTTAATACTGACAAATAGCTCACATTTTTTTGACCTACAAAGATCCTTCAACCGTGATCTTTACCTACAAAACGAAAGAATATTCTTTCTACATTATTTGACTAATGTTATTTGAAATTATAGTAAAATTCATTTTAAAGCTAATTAATTTCAACCAGATGAACTGTTTCTTCTCATAAAGACCACGTTAAAAATAAAAAGCTATGTGAATTATATGATGCGTAGGTACGATTGGCCCATGCAGTTTAATCAAGTCACTCAATAGAAGAAGTCATTCAGTTTAGAAAAAAAAAAACATTAATAAAATATTTTAAGGTTGAGCAGACTTCCTTTTTTCATAAAATTGCCAGCTATGAAAGCAAGAAATGCTTAACTACTTAAAAGTGTTGAATTTTTATTACCAATTTTGGAACTGAAAACATGTTTTAAATATTTCTGTAAATTTTAAGTTACATAAAAACATATTCATCACAACAAAAAATGCATTTAAAAATAAGTCAGAATCAAACCAAAAACTGCGAAAAAATACACACCATTTTTTATTTTTCTCAATTCCAACAGCAGCCATTCTCGAAAACTAGGTATTGGCGAAAGAGTAGAAAACTGTTTTATGTGAGGAAATTCAGCCTGGACTTCTCGGACCACTTTTTTAATTAGCTGGTTGCCTAATTCAATGCCATGAAGTCCTAATAAAAAAAATGCCGAAAAGTTTGAAATAATAAATATTTCATTTATAAAAAAAAAACATATGCAATGGAAAATGTACCAGTAAAATGATTAGTAAAAAGGTCAAAGTTATGAAAATTCTCTCAAAAAGGAAAATAGATAAAAGAAAAAAAGTAAGACAACTTTTTCGCTTATTAGCGTTAGTCAAGAATAAATATAAATGCAACTATAATAAGATTTTAGCTCATGGAGATCTGTTCTTTGAAAATAATGTATAATAAGAGTATTAAAAAAAAATTCTTTCTACATCACATTTAAATGTTTTTTTTCATTTTCTTTTGTAAATTACACTAGTTAAAATTTCCAGCACACTTTAGAAAAATTGTGCTTTAAAGTAAAATTATACCAGATTGTTTTATTATTTTACATATTGCACAAATTACAAAATATCTCAATGTGATGGATGCAAATAATGTACATATATAGTTTTATTAATTGAAATAATATTTTTACTTAGTTCATTAAGATGTGATTCATATTTTTTCTTTAAAGTAATTAATATTTAGGGTAAATACTTTTTCTACAATACGTTTTCTAATTTAATAAAATCTTATTTTCAGTAATTGCTTTCTTTCTTTCTTTTTCTTTTTTTTTTTTTTTGCACAATTTTAAATTTTGTTATGCACTAGTCCTCCTGCAACTTATTTAATTAGGATTAAAGTACAGTTGAGGCAGTGAGAAGCAAAGGGGTGCAAGTGGAAATTTTCAAGTTTTGAGTAAAACGCCTTTAAAGATAACATCCTAGGTAGTCTTTCCTTGATTTTTTTTTCTAAATCATGCTGTATAGCAGCAACTACCAGGGGGTACTAGTACCATCTCTTGCCCCAAGACAGAGGAGAGGTTCACCTACCATGTATACCGGTTATCTCCAAATATTTAATTTTGCCACTTACACCCATTTGCTTCTCACTGCCTCAGTAGGACTCAATACATGAAAGAGGAGTATGAAATCTTATGCCAAAACTACTTTCTGAGGATAAAAATTTTAAGTTATCTGCACTGACTTTCTCTACAAATGAGAATTATATTTTAATTATATACATGAAGATAAAACAAAAGTGCAAGGTTTCTATCAAAATGATGTGATAGGATGGTGTTTCCCGAAGTGGATGTTGAGAAGTGCCCATGGCTTCAATATATTTATAAATCATAGAGATAGGCCAGGGTCAGGGCTGGAATTAGGAAAGGGCAGGCGGGGCTACAGCCCCGGGGCCTCCACAACAAAGGGCCCCCCCCCCACAATAAAATTTTTACAAAATATCCTAACTTTCACGGGTCGAAAATATCGGATATATACATATATATCAAAATATTCGGATATATATCAAAATATCGGATATTTTCGAAAATATGATGATGTTTTCGAACCCTGATTAGGAGCCTCCACAGTTCCAAATCCGGTCCTGGCCAGAGTGCCGTCAAAAAGTTTTTATTCTTCAAAGGGTGCTGTGAATCTGAAAAGTTTGGGAACCCCTGTGATCAGAAGCATAAAATTAGTTAATAAAATAATAATAAGCAATGCATGATGATAGAAGTGTTTAAAAATTTCTTTTTAACCTTTAACACTCAACAAAATGTCTCTCCCCCCTTTTTTTTTCACGATAGGAGTGGGAGAATTTTTTGAGCATGAGAGAAAACATCAATCTTCCCATGCTGTTATTGTCTCGAGATATAGTAAAAATAGAAAAAAAAAAGTGAAACTCTAGGAGAAATACCTTTTTGGGTTGAAGTTATAGAATAAAATATAGCAGCTTGAATTTTCCTGGGATCTTCAAGGGTTTCCGGTAAAGTAAATTTTTGATCTGTTTCAGTTTGCACTTTAGTTTGTCTTACAATAGACTAAAAAGAAATAAAAATTAAAAATTTTATTTAAATGATATTTTAAAGAGAAGCAATTTAGTATTGAATCTGTAGGAAGAAATCTATAGTTACCTGCATACTATTTCTTAGTGTAAGGGGAAAAAACTCTTAATTTTTTGAAGGAAAAAAAAAACTGAAGTTTCAGCCAATGAAGGTTTAAGCCAATATTTTCTAAGGTATAATAGCATGAACTAGTTTTCAGTGATCTAGTTGGGGAAAGCATAATAGGGAAAACATACCTTTTTTCGGGTATATATCATGGTTCACAAATTTTTGTTGGGTCAAAAAAGCTCATTAGATTACTTATGCTACCTTTAATTCAAAAAGCAGATTTTTTTTTTTCTCAAAAAAGGTGGTTGCAAAACAATTTACATTATTCTTACCAGGCCTGGATCTATAAATTTTGCCCCCCCCCCTACAACAAAATATGTTGGGCCCCTCCCCAGAGGCCAGCACAGTATATTTGCAGCGTTAATAAGTCTTAGTGCAAGTTTTTTTTTTTTTTTTTTTTTAATTTCTTGGGGCCATTGGGCCCATTAAGGACCTGGTCACCCCCTCCCCCAGTGAAGTCTGCGGGTATGTAAATCTTGTCCTGTTTCTTACTAAAAGTAAATATTTCAGGTGACAACATCCCCCCTCCCCAAACTATATCACTGCTTGTATTAGTCTCTTCTCTTAAAGCATTTCTTGCAGTCGATTTAGAGTTTTATGATTAATTTCATGCAGATTTTTCTGCTGACTATTTTTTTAATTTGTGTTGCCCAGGCTGACGCAAATTTCTATTACTAGGGTTCTCTGCAATATGAGAAATTCTGAAACTTTAATTTCAACTTACAATGATATTAGAAGATATTTTGCTTGTCAATGCTATTGTAACACACCTATTGCTCCCCCCCCCCCGACAGCTGAAAATTTCTATTACTGGTGTTCACTGTAAATGAATGATTCTGTAATATCAATTTTAACTTGCCACAATACTAGAAGGTCATTCCACAGTGACTAATGTAACATTCGCAACTGATTTTCAAACTCTTTTTACTTACACCGAGAGTAAAAATTAATGTGTTTTGGTTTAATATGCAGATTTAAAATGTAAAAGGTGACTTTTTTTCATTTCTACCAAAATTTGAAGCAAAATAAGCGCTGGCAGGTGCTTTTTCACCGAAAAAGCCATTGTGACTAACGTAACATTTTTGCAACCCTGAGAAACAATGCTTATGTTACGAGGCAAATTTTTCTGAAACTTACGCAGGCATTTAAAATTGGTCGATGAAGAATGCATATAAAAAACTTTTTGTAATTAATCTCTTGCTCTTATATTACTTTTGCACTTTTTAGGAACCTTCTTTGTGTTGCATTATGGTTCTTTCTTTACGTTTTTCCTATATTAGTGTAATAAATTGAATGGAAGGATTCAGTTCAATTAACTCAATTTGAATGTGCGAAAAGAAAAAATAAATAAACAAATTAAAAAAAAAACTGCTTTTACAAATTGAATAACATCATTTTGGGGTAATTGAATCTAAATATCTCTTTTTTTACAAATTAACTTTAAGCAAGTTGATAGTTTCACCGAATTCTAGTATTCTGCCGATATACTAGTTATCGTCATAAGAAATTCCGTAGTACTTTTTAATAGCATATTATTTTTTAAGGTTTACTGATTCATCAAACGAATAGTGTTGTGCGTCCTTTTAAATTAAAATGTAATATTGAAAAGAAAAAAAAAAAATTCGAACGTTTTTGCAGAATGCATTTTAATTCCAGATATCACCGCAAATGTTTGAATTTCTAAATGATCATTCTTGCATTTTCTGAAACATATGGCAGCAGCACTTATTGTCACTGTATCATGTAACATCTTCAAATGCTTTCCAACGAGCAGCCATTACTTCATTTTAATAATAGGTGGAGATATATTTTCTAAAAAATAGAGACGTTCTCCTTCGTTAAGACTGTATTTCTATTATCTTAATTCTTAAGCTTGGATTCTTGTGTTGAATGCACATTCAGCAGAGTACTCATTTTGCTTTACTCCCCTTTTTTCTTTTTTAATAATTCTTTAAATTGGAAGTATCTTTTTAAAGACCTTTAAAAAAGTATTTTTCTAAGTAAACAGAAGGTCTACAATTTAATATTACTGGTATTTTTCACCCTTTATACTTTTAATCAATATAGAATGCCTACATATTCAAAATTGTTCATGAAAATGTACATTAAATTAAATAAGTTTCAAATATTAGCAGCCATTTTTAAAATGTTACGTTAGTCACATCCAAACTGTTACGTTAGTCACAGCTCAAATATTACGTTAGTCACACTAATTATTTTATATCTACTGATACTAAAATAAATATTTTGAACTTTTTAAGTAGATATGACACAGATGTAAGAAAATTCCAAGTGCTGTTTGGTTCAATCATCTGGTTTAATTTTTAAGCAGAAAATAGTACATTTTCGTGACTAACGTAACTCAAATATTTTCAGTGAAATAACCAAACTAATTAAAATACGTATCTTATAATGTATGCAAAAAGAACAGTCAATTTTATTGGGCCAACATCTAATCATTTAGAATAAATATAGTACTTTTAAAAATTTGCAAAAATCTTTACATTACACAAGAAAACGTAGACGCATGTTTTTTGCACATGCTAAGCCTTTTCTGCTACCTCGCACGTTTACATCCATAAGAAAAACACCGAATGAAATTCTTGCAAACTGTTACTGGATTTATGTACCAGGAAGTATGCTGAATGAAATGATAGGTCACAATTAAGGCTTTGTGGAAAAAAAATTTCTGAGGTTGAGGTTGGCATTTCTATGGAATGACCCTAGAGGATATTTCACCTGTTACTGAAACATGCAATGCAACTATTCGCAAACAGCTGAAAATTTGTTTCTAAGGTTCACTGCAATATGAGTCAATTGCTAACCTGAACTTTAACCTACCATGATGTTAGACGATATTTCATTAGTTAATGCTGTATGCAACACAACTATAGGCTCTCTGGGCATGCTGCTGTGGATGAAGACGTAGCACCTTCGATATGGCCCAACGCGGTGCTTGATGTCTGTCCAGTTTCTAACGGGATGAACAGCTTCATACTCAGAGATCTGAAATCAAAAGGATAACCAATGAATTGAAAAAAATTCAACCTCATTGGAAAATATGATTTAGGCATTCTTGTTGACAGAAAGTACCTAAGTATATTCAACAACTATTTAAAAAAATATATATATAGTAAGTTAATGTAGGAAAAATAATGTTGTGATAAAAAACATCAACTATTGTTCCAATATGTACTCTTTTTCTAAAATAATGAATAAAATTAAGAAATAAGAGAAAACTTGGAATTTTTTTTCTCTCTCTTTTCTTTCTGCTGAGGGTGCTAGATTTTAGGAGGTGGTATTTGAGCACTGTAGCATCATTGGCATTAGTACCCCTGCTTTTGGAGAACCATTGTAATCAATGGCTTAGCTACTGTTTCTGCCACCCCAGGGCGGCTCCTTTATTTGCCCCCCTTTCATTAAGACATTACCAATACATTAAAAACCAGGTAGTTCCAAGTCAAATCAATCAAAAAAAAAAAAAAAAATAAATAAATAAAAATAAAAATAAAATGAAAATAAATAAATAAATGTTTGACCTCACCATCTCTGATTTTAACGACATTTGATGTAAGGGACACATATGACAAGATAAGTAATCCTACCAAATTTTAGAATTCTACTTCAAAAATTTTATGAAATACAGGGCTGATAAAAACTTTGAAAGTGCAAAATAAACGGAATGTTGTGACATGCAAAGAACTCTAACTTCTATCCCAATTACAGTAGAATAAAAATTTAAAAACCATTGTAAAGCTAAAGAATAGAACTTTCTATTGATATAAACATGACTTTCTTAGGACTGATTAAAGTTTCAAGGTCATTCACTGTGACTTTTGACCTTGAATATCTCAAAACATGCTCCCGATGAATTTTTCAAAAACATATATTTCATAACTCTTACACTATTCTTACACTAAACCAAAATTTAGGCTGGGATCGCAATGGCAAGGGACTGCAAAAAACTCAGGAATGTTTACATATTTTAGTTATATTTGCATGTCACAACTTTTCATTTATTTTGTACTTTTTAAATTTTAACAACCCTGTATTTCGTAAAATTTTTGCAATAGAATTCTGAAAACTGGCAAGATTACTTATAATGTCATATGTGTCTATCACATGAAATTTCATTAAAATCGAAAATGGATGAGGAGGTAAAGAAGGTTACTGATCTGACATATGGAATTCTACAAAGTAAAACATGTGAACATTCTTGTTTTTTTTTTTTTTTTTTTTTTTTTTTTTTTTCAGTACCTTGCCATTGTAATCACAGTCTAAGTTTTGGTGTGGTGGAAGAATTGTGTTAGAGCTATAAAATATATTTTTTGAAAAAAATCTAACGGGGCATGTTTTGAGATATTCAAGGTCAAAAGTCACAGTGAATGACCTTGAAACTTTAATCAGTCCTAAGAAAATCATGTTTTATATCAATAGAAAGCTCTGTTCTTTAGCTTTAAAATGGTTTTTAAATTTTTATTCTACTATAATTAAGAGAGAAATTACAGTCTATTGAAAGTCACAACTTTTCGTTTTTTCGTACTTTTTCAAATTTTAAACAGTCCTGTATTTCTTAAAATTTTTAAAGTAGAATTCTAAAAATTGGCAGGATTACTTATCTTGTCATATTTGTCCCTCACATTAAATATCGTTAAAATCGGAGATGTTGAGGTCAAGAAGGTGATTGATCTGACATGGAATTGCCCAACCATCAAAAATCATTGAACTTAAAATTGAAAATTTTATTTAAGGAAAAAAACAAACTAATTTAATCCATATTCTTCCTACAAAAGAGGGAGGAGTTGGTCCTCTCCCGAAAAATGCTTTAAATTTAAGTCAAAAATTGCCTAAATTTACCTCAAAAATTTATAGCAAGGTTCGAGGGACAGGGAGAGTTCTCTCTGTCTTCCAAATCTTCTTCAAAACTGAAATCAGTTTTAGCCTATGGTGACCTTAGGTGTTCGGGAGCTTTTCTAGAATATTTTCTGAAATTTAAGTTTTGAAAATATCATTTTAGTCTTTTTTAGAGGATGTTAAGGAAATGAGGAAGGTTAGGGAGCTCACTATGGAAATTCTTTAATTTTGGACTCTGTGAAGCGTAGCTAAGGCAGTAAGAAGCAAAGGTATTTAAGTGAACTTCTTAAAATTTCAAGAAAAATGTTTTTTGAAGTTCAGACCCTAGGTTGGCTTCCATTGACATTTTTTTCTAAATCATGCTGTATAGAAGCATCCATCAGAGTTACTGATACCATATCTTGCATTAAAACAGAGACAAGATTTTACTACCATTTGCACTGGTTACCTCCCATTTTTTAATTTTGGCACTTATACCCCTTTGTTTCTCACTGAATCACTTGTAGTCAAACAAAAACCTAATATTTCAAAGTGGTTTTTTTCATTGCCTCCAGTAATAAATTTTAAGTATGGTTCCTTTATTTTTTCCCCCACATCAAAGGCACCGAATCGCCGCCCCCAAAAGTATGACGCCTGGGGCAGACTGCACCCCCCCCCTAGCTACGCCACTAAATTGTAATGCTGGGTTAGGTTTTCAATACAAATCTGTTCAATAGAAATACAAACAGTTAAAAACTCAGATTAAATAATAAAAAATACTGTGTACCTTTTCTAGCATAAAACATGACGAGTCCCATGTTATTCTCTCCAATTTCAGGAATCCCACATTAAATGAGAATGACAGTATGTCTTTTAAATAATTATTCAGAGCTTTAAGATGGGGTGTAGAATCATCATTGATATTGGAGTTTGGCAACATGTTCTAAATAAAAACAATATTATCAAAGATAGAAATCCTCAATCTGGGATTGATAATGCATTGGAAATAGAAGTAAATGAAGAACATCATGATAAAATGCACCATACAGACATTGACAATGAGCTAAATGTTAAGAATACTGAGGTTAGAGAAATATAAGATATGTATACAGTTGAACCTTGCTAAAGAACTTCTTTTTTTAATTATCGTGCACATAATTTCCACACCAATACAGGGTTGGCCGGATTGGACCCAATGGTTTTTTTTTTTGAAAAACCCATTAAAAAAACCTATTATTTAGCCCACTTTTGGGTTTTTTAAAATTTACTGAGAAGTTTTTAAAAAATTAATTTAAATACTTTTACAACTTAAACCTGGTCAATAAATAACTCAAATTATCTTGACTAAGTCCTGTTACGTGTGATTTTCTCAATATTTGTAGATTGTACAGAGGAAACTACTCTAGCTAAAAGGCTTTCATTTGAATTGAAGGGATACAAGGAAGAACGATCAGTCCATTTTCCTAAAAAACTCTGGTTAACCTATGGGAATACTTAGATTATTACAGACAATATTCAAGAGAAGTATTATTCAGGCAAGAATCATCATAGTGAGTGAGTTTTAACAGGGAAGAATGAGGCTAACTTGGAAACGATTCGAGATTTCAAGCTCAAAAGCCTAATGAGGGAAATTTGAGCATGGTGGACTACGATCATTCTTCCCCGTGGCCCTTCAATTATTTTCTGCAAACCAACACGTCACAAATCTCAAATAAACAAGGTATATTTTAAAGAAATTAACAGGTTTTTACAAACGGTTGAACAGAAAACAGAATAGGATGTACAGTATTTTCATTATCTTATGAAAATGTTTAATATTTCTTACTCTGTACATAGAAGTAGAAAAACAGGCAACATAAAATTCTAAGTAATGTCTTGATTAAGCTGGAATTCAGTAAAAAGGGATTTAAACTACTTGAGGTTCTACAGTAGTTCTGCATTACAAAATGAAATACAATAAAGTAAAATTCAAAAAAAAAAAAATGTAGTAATTAAAAACGAACAAATGAACAATAGATTTAATCACTCGAGAAGTAACTTTGCCACTGTTGATAATCATGGAAACTAAAAATCTGAAACTTCACCATTCTTAGGTTTCGTCATCTTTTATACTTTCCTCCAGAAAACGCTGAATTTTCCAGCTTTTTTTACCCCAAGACAATTTTTGTGCTTTGTCCATATACTTATGCTACAATATGTTACAAGTGCCCACATTTTCCCTAAAAAAAGACAAAAAACCCCACATTTAAAAAAAAAACCAGCTTTAGTTGGGTTTTTTGGGTTTTATTTAAAAAAAACCAAAAAACCCTGGGTCCGTGGGCTTTTTTAAAAAACCCGGGTTTTTGCCAACCCTGCACCAACAGGCATTCATATTTCATAAAATTCACTCAAATGCAGTTACTGCTTCATGTATCTCTTTCATTATACAAATAACTAATTATGGAGGTAAAAGTAACGAAGAAAAATGCAGCTCACTTGCCATTAAATCTGCTCTGAGATCAACTAGAAACTTGACACCACCTTCCAGTTTTCTAATGCGACTAAATATCTGAGCATATGAAGGATTCAAGCTTGCCTTCAGTCTTTCAGCAGCCTTTAACTGGACAGCAATATTTTTATCCTGAGCAGTAAAGGCGAACAAAATATATTATGATGGAAAACATAAATGAATGAATACAACATTTGAAATAAACTTCTGTTTTTCATATGCTGTGCATTCCTATTGGCTCTTTTGTTAGGCTTTTTTTTCTAATTGGCTGTTTAGTTAATCCTTATCCCTTTTTTTTTCATATTTACAATTTGCAGTTTGCCTTGCTGCTTTAGATAGATTAATTTACATTCATAAGCTCACATCTTTTGGAATGAAAAAGGATTCTCTATAACCAGGCCCAGCATTTAGAGGGGCCAAGGAGTCAATTGCCCTTTTGAAAATTACTGTTTTTACATCTATACATGTAAAAATCAATGTCCTGAGATAACATATACAGTAGAAGACCGTTATAACGCACACCTTGGGACCAGAGCTTTTGCGTTATAAAGGTTTTGGCGTTATATAGGTCATTTCACAATTTTTTAAACTAATATTCAGAATATATCTATATATTAGCACTTCAGAATGGGTTTTATCTGCAATGAGTAGTAAAGCACTAATTATAGAATTAGTCATTCACAAATAAATATGTTTCACAATCAAAAGAAAGTGAATTATCTTGCACTTCTAGCAGCTTCATAGTTTGCATAACAGCTGAATTTTCAAGAATTATCTTGGTATTTTCTTTTGACTGTGAGTAATAATTTTCGTTTAAAAGCTTTGAATTATGATGGAACGATGAAAAACTGTTTCAAAATTTAATTTTCCTAACAATTTTTATGTTTGCAAAGCAAGACAGAGGGATTTTTTAAATCTTCAAAACCTATTGTTTACTTCTGAAAAGTTGTGTGGTTTATAGAGAATTGCGTTATATAGGTTGGCGTTATAAAGGTATTCAACTGTATATACACATATAGGTTATATATCAACGCACAGCCAATACCACTGATACCTCAGACTTGAAATTTGGCAGGCACACGTGATTATGAAAGTATCCACTAAGAAAGAATTTTTCGAAATATCAATTAATTCAGGAGAAATTAATTAAAACCCCTTAATTTCTGCAAAATTCAAACCTGTAATTGAAATTTAAATCTCTTATTTTCAAAGGCTTTCCTCCATTCAAATCATTATTCAGTAGTACTTCATCTCAATTTTTGGTCGATAGCGAATTTTAAATTTAATATTGTTTCTGTTTCTCATGTGATTCTTCGAGGCTTTTCTCAAGTCAAATAATAATGTTTCTGGCTTTTGCTATCACCTTTTCAAAACTGGAAACGAAGTTTTTAAGAACATCATCACAGATAAAATACATAAAGCATTTAAGTTTTATTTCACATCGTAAAAGTAAATGATAAAAATCAATGCCCTGTTATATACAAGCATTCCCGTGCCCGGCATTGCTCGGGTGAAGAAAATCAATACTTTAAAAGGATTGTTAATGACAGTTAAGGACTGGTTAAGGACATGGACAAATTTATAAAGAGTCCAGGGGCTCTGGGACCCTCTGAAAATTAGAAAAAATATAGGTAATAAGAAATTATCATAGGGGATTTTCGTAGCTAAGTGCACCAAGCACTGTTATCCCCCGCCAATTCCATTACCCGAGCAATGCCGGGTAAGGGAATGCTAGTATTATATATCAAGATATTTTTGCATTGAAAAAACAGTTCGATGTTGAAAAAAAAAAACCACTCATATAAGCAATTTTGAAACCTTTGTATTGTCCAATTTTCATGAGAATTCACTTCGCCCCGCCTCCTTGAATGCAGAGTTCCATTGTATACGGGGGTGATCAGTAAACAATCCACGCACCTCTAAAGGAAACAAAACCAGACATCCTTAACTTGGGCATGCATTTTATGTGCAAAAAAGTTTTAGTGTCCTTTACATCACTTGCTTCACTTGTCTGTAGTCATTTTAGTGATTCTTACATTTTAAAAACTGCTGCTTTTACAAAAAAATGCTCCACTGAAAACAGCCAAATAGAATCATCAGATACCACATGACGAGGGAGGAGTCGAGGGCCTTCTCGTAGAAAACGGACAATTCCTTAACAGCATTTATCTTTCAAAATAAACTGCTTAGTGCTCAAAGGAAAAACTCTTCTGCTTTCGAGTAATCGCACAACACCTTCTACTTAGGCTAGCCAGGTTCCTGAAATGTTCAACCGGGACCCATTCAAGCATAAAAATTAACTTTTAGATTAAATACCTTTTTGGGAACCAACATTTTAATGACTGAAAAGTTCTCTGATGTAGTGTGAGTCATGCATGGAATTACTCAGCAACATTTACTGCAAAAAGAGCACCTTTTTTGAATAATAATGAAAATACAAGAAGTAATTTAGATTTTAAGTTGAACTGAAAAAAAAAATTTTTGAAAATTAAAAATAACACTTTATCAACTTGTATAGGGATTGCAATACTGGATCAAAAATTCAATACCGGTATTCGGTATTTTTAAAACGTGATACCAGAATACCGGTATTAACCCGGGATTTAAAATTTCTCAAAAAATGATTGAAACTATCTTGTTTTGGGGCCACATTTTATTATTTTGTATAAAAGTTGTATTATTTATGAAAACGCATTGTGAACAAATTTAAAATGAAGGAACAAATATCACGATAAAAAATCAATAATAGTAAAAAACATAACACATCTATTGAATTGTCTCTTTGACTCGAACTCATTTAGTGCTCAACTTTCCAACAGTTTCGAATACTCTTTCTGAATTCACGCAGGTCAGTGGTACTGCTAACAATGCGCGATACACCTCCTCTAATTGTCTAGAAGTTCTTCATCTTCAAGTAACTCGGTCTCTTGTGCGTTATTTTTGAAAAAACCCTTTTGTGTTGTGTGTGTGTGTGTGTTTTTTTTTTTTGTATTGTGTATATTATTATTTTATATTTTTCAGATTTATAGCTAGTTGAAATTTCTTTCCGAGAGATGATACTTTTCCAGTATTAAAATTTTTTCTTGAGCAGGAGAGATTTGTGTTTTATTTTCGTTATTAGCCCTTTGTTTTGAAATTTACGATTAACTTGACTAAATTTAATGTTGTTAGTTTCTCGTTCATTTTCACATTCTTTTCGGAATTCTTTACAATTAAAATTATGTAAATATCTGAAAATATGTTTCAAATGATTATGCTTAACCTTTATGCAAATTTACAAGCCACTATATAATTTTGAAATATTATGTTGGTAAGTATAAAGCGAGACATGACAACAAACCAATACCGGTGGCTACAATCTACTATTTGCTATACAAACAAAAAAAGGTTTTTCTCCAAAATTCAGCAGTTGAGACAAATATTTAAAGAAAATATCATAGAGTAATACTGCAATTAGTGGTTGCAATAAGTTATTAAGTTAACAAATACATTCAAAATTACACTTGAAATTAACTTTCACAAATAGGAAAGTGAGTGGTCAGGGAAATAGAAAAAATAGAAACATGGTGCACAAAAGTGCATGAAAATGAAATTCATCTTACCATCGAGTAATGAAAATATCATTTTGCAATCTTTCCGCTACTTTTGTGTAATGACATTCTAATAGTTCGTGATTTTGAAGTCAAATTTTTACATCAATAGATTGATTTTGGTTTCGTATCATGGAAAAGAAATGTACATTTAAAATATAAGTTAGTAAGTAAAATTTAAAATTCTTTAATTAAAAATATTTATCATTTTCAGCTAATACCAAAAATACTGGTATTTTACCTCAGCAAATACTGGTATTTTGAAATTGCAAAATTGCTAGAAATACCGGTATTCGGTATACCAGTATATCAATCTCTAAACTTGTACAATAATATTAACTAGTGTTCAAATGATGATTAATTAATAAAATCTGAGAAAGAAATTTAAAATTATCAAACTTATTCTCATCTACCTTATGTGAAACAAAAGATTCTGCAGCATTCTTGGCAGACTCCAGGTCAAAATCATGTTTTTGAGCAAGTTCTTTAAGGATTTCTAACTTTTCCGTGGCTGGAAGAGAAGTGTACTGCTTGCAGAACTGCTGAGTTTTCGACTGAAAATAGTAATATTAAAATCCAACATCAATATACAGTGGCTCCCAAAAGTGTTCGTACACCTACGACTTTCAATGAAATAGGACCCACTCCCTTGGTTAGAATTAATATTTTGGAATAGTTATTTAATTATAAGATCTATGATCTATTTTTAACAAAACTACACGAAAATTTTTAATAAAACATTAAAACTTAATTTTTTAAAAATCAAGGACCAAAAAGTGCCGGAAATTTTCTCTCACAAAAGTCTTCGCACACTTTGAAAAAATGTCAAAAAATCAGTAAATAATGTAACTTTTTACAAAGTTATTATTTAGTAGAATATCATGCAGTATCAACAACAGCTTTTAAACGTCTGCGAATAGATTTAATTGTTTTTTCTTTCTTTTTTTGTGCAATTTCTGAATAAGAGTTCAGCCGCTCTTCGAGTCTGACTGTTTCTAGTTCGCTTTTCGTTTCAACGGTGTATTTTCGTAATCCAGCCGCCAGATATCTCCAAATATGTTCCATTAAGTTTAAATCTGGCGATCGAGGAGATATTTCTAAGTTTAAGGACAATTTTTGAGGCACCAAACGCAAACGTGTACTTCTTATCGTTATTTTGATAAAAAAAAAGTTGTTTCCGATTACCCAAGTTTGGGCTAATAGTTTAAAATTGTTTTTTAAAATATTTGAATGAACAACATGAATCATTGTTTCTCCAAAAAATTCTAAATTTCCAAGTCCTGATGCAGTTATGCACTTTCACACAAGAACACCTTCACCGTCCTGATTAACTGATCCAACTAGGTTCTTAAGATTAAATTCCTCATTTTTTTTTCTATAGATAGATATACAACAATTCAACCCAAAATATTGAATTCATTTTCATCTATAAGTAAGACATTGTTTCAAAACGTTTTGAGCTTATTTATCATTGATTTTACGACGGAAAGCGTATAAGCTTACTGTTTTTCGCACGAACAAGAAAATTTCTGCGGGAAGAGATCCCCTTTAACGCAGCTAATGAGAGAACTTGGCGAACAATTTTAGGTGAAAATTAAACATGAAGTGTTTCATTCAATTCTGCAAAAACTTGATCAGCACTCAAATGTGTATTTTTCATAATTTTTTTAACTGTAAACCTCCGATCACGCTTTGCTAACTTTGCCAGTTGATCTTTTCTTACCTTGTTTCCGATCCGATTCTTGTCTTTAAATCATTTTATCAAGCACTTCACTATAGAATGTTATAAATTAACTAATTTAGAGACATTTTAAACCAATTTATGTCTATTGTGTGGGAAAAAATCAAATTTCGAATCGTGTTTGTTGTTTTCGACGCATACCTGCCATTTTGAAATATTAAGCAGAATATTAGGGAATAAATAAACAAAAAATTAAAGGCAAATGACTTTACAGTGTCATTACAGTGCAAAAATAATAAAAAAATCACATATGATAATTTTAATTATGAATTTATTCGAAAATATTTCAGTGTACGATGACTTTTGTGGCGTATTTTTTCTCTATCTCTTCGTTTTTTGACAAATTTCAAAAATAAAATCAGGCAATATTTTGAAAAAAACTACTGCGATTTATTCAGAATGGGATAGGAATGGTGTGAAAAAAAATTGGATTTCATATTCGAATTCAGTTTTGCGTTATTTTGGTTTTGCTGCAAAATTTCAAGGTGTACGAACATTTTTGGGAGCCACTGTAGTTCAAACAGAGCAAAAAAAAAAAAAAGAAAAAAAAAGGCATGAAATATTTTGGGCAAAAGGATTATTTGAAACACTTCTAAATTATTTAAGCTTACTCCATGTCAAATTAAATCATGTTACCTTTAATACTTGAAAAAAACAAGCTGATGTGAGCATCACAACTTCCTTTTACACCAATTTAATGTTATTTCTCCATTATTGGCAATTTTAATGTGTATTCAATAGTTAACTCTCTAAATATCATCAACTGTGGCCAAATTAAAACCAGATAAAAAAAAAAAAATGCCTAATTTGTTGCCAAGTTGGCGACCAAAAAACTGCCGATATATCGCCAAGTGTCCGCCAAATTATAACACCACTTGAGTTTGCATCGAAATTAACAATGATTTCCCCCCAAAAAGGTGCAAAAGACCCCTTTAGAAACCCTCGAATGTAACCAAAAGGGGCGGTGCACAACTAGATCCCACTAGGAGTCTACGTACCAAATTTCTACTTTATAGGACATACCGTTCTTGAGTTATGCGACATACATACACACATACAATGGACATCATGAGAAAACTCGTTGTAATTAACTCAGGGATTGTCAAAATGGATATTTGGGGTTCTATACGTACTTAGGCACTTATCCATGTGTGGTCGAGACTCAACATTCATTCAGGGGTGAGCAAAATGGAAATTAAGGCCGATTTTTGAATGAAATTTTTTTCGCAAATACAATACTTCCTTTTTTGTCTTTAGGAAAAAAGTTATGGTTTTTTGACCCATAATTCCCCCGTCTCACCCTAAATTTAAGATTTTAAATGGAAATGCATTTACAATTCACAAAAGAAACAAAATCAATAAACTTTTAAGATGGCATTAAAAAAAATACAAATAATGTAGTTAAAAATTGTTAACTAAATATTGAGTTAAAATTTTGCACACATATCCATTTTTCTGTATTCAGCAACATATGGTATTCAATGCATCCCTACCTCTAATACTTGAGATTCATTCTTTTGAATAATATGATCCAATGACGGTCTTGACATTGGTATTTTAGAGCTCATTGGTGCCATACTTTTCAGAAAGGTACAAGCTGTCTTTGTTAGATACAATCTGGAAGGAACCTAAAAGGAAGAATATTTTACAAAAAGATAAAAAAACTCATCCATGCATGAGGTAAAGAAATAACACTTTATTTAATTGAAAAGTAAGTTGCACAGAGTTAAGGCAGAACTAAATGCAATAGCCTGGTTATCACATACAGAAACTGTAGTTTCGTCCTTATTATGAACTCATCAGTCTGGAATAGTGGATAATCAAGCTGTAGAGGTAGATGTCATCTCATTGAAGCTGAGAGCACCTTCAGAGAGAGTACTGTAATGAGATGACATCTAAACTGATAATTTGTCATTTACCATCTTCGATTTTTTATATTTTAAAATTGACTTACAGGTAATTGTTTAAAATTCACAACCTGCAACTCTCAGCATACAACCCTGGATCATTAGCTTTATTTAAAAGTTTCAAATTATAACATTTAAAATTTTGTTATATATCATAGCCTGATTGTAATTAAATTAATAAACATAGCTTTAAATAAGACAAAATGCTTTGCTTAAATATTTGTATATAAAACTACACAATGGAAATAATTTACCTCATAAAATGCTCAATATAGTGTGTATCGCAAATGTGTCTGAAAACCCGAAAGAAAAACTTACATGAATAAAAATTTTATAAGATTTAAAACGACACACTAATTATGCAAGGGCAATTCCTTTTGAAAATAGTTTCAAACAACTGAAGTAATATTGCTTTCATTTGATTGCACATGCAGTAGAATATATTTTACTAAAATGGAACTTGTTTCCTAACATCATAAGAATCGATTCAAAGTAAAATTTAGTGTCAACCAACTCAAAAATAAGATTCTTTGCTTCATATATGGACTTACTGGAAACAACATACTTCTTGCGCACAGAGTAAAAAATAAAACTAAAATTTCACACAATCAAGTAATGATTATTTTGTAGAACAAAATAAATAAGTGTCAAGGCAAAGTAAAAAGCACTCCCGTGCATATTTTTTCCGTCCATGATTAACAATTACTATGCATGACTTTTCGTACGAAAGTAAGCATGCCTGTGTACGACAAAATGCATTTACTTTTCATACACGTAAATAAAGTTTCGATTGTTTACATTTTGATGTGCTTGCCATGCGGTTACGGTTTTATCAATACAATTATATGATTATTTATTTCAAACATATATATATATATATATTTAAATTATATTTCTTAAACTTTTAAAATAATGTTACAAGTTACCTTTCAGAGAGACAATGCAGCATTGGAGACAAATTAAGGTCGCCCGGTTTCTGAAAGTTGCGTAATGCCATTTCCTCTAATTTCCTCAAAGCAGTTTGGGCACTTTCCTCAAGTTACTCGTTTCATTAATTTACCATCAAGGACTTTTCCACGTTAATAAGTTACTGGGCATAAATTTATTTGCAACGTGGAAAAATTGCGAGAAAATCCGCTATTTTGAAAAAAAGGAACGGCATTTATTGTACCACTTCCTGTCATACCGGAAGTTCGTCAATATTTTTGTATTTTGGTTTTTGGGTACTTCAGCACTTCAGTACTACTTTTATGCTATTGTAGAGTATTGATGATTTTTCGTAGGGAATGACATGTTTAGATGATTATTTCAAAGAAATGTAATCTGTTCGAAAAAGAATTCATTAAGGAGAAACGCAGAGACCAAGTAGTTTTATTTGGAACAATAAGATTTTATTTCTTCAGTTCCATCTAACTTTTAATAGCAATGACTGATCGAAGTATTGTAGAATACTTTTCTGGGCATGAGGGGTACCGGTGTGGTTATTGCAAATCAGAAAATACTTGCTATTCTCATGGTTAGTTTTTTCTGCTTTTTAAGATTATTGAAACCTATTTGAACTACATCATTATGATTTGACAATTATGGATTAGTGATTAATTAAGAAATATTCTTGACACCTGTCTTTATGCTACGTTTTAAATTGCAGTGTATTTTTCAAAAAAATGTTTTGATTCGGCGAAACATAATATATATAGCATGCACACTATGCATACTAAAAAATAAAGGAAATCGCATGCATACTAAAAAATAAAGGAAAAAATACTTGATCTTTTTTTATATATATAGAGATTGGGTTCAGTTAAGTTCAAACAAAATTCTTTAAGCTTTTTAATCTAAATCCTCCCCCCTCCCCTTTTTTAGGTGATCAAAACTTTGATCTTTTATTGTTTTGTTTTTTAATGATTTAAAATCCAAAAAGAAAAAATTGTATTTCAATACTTGTTCTTAGTTTTTAATGTTGATGATTTCTCCAGTCCAGGAAGAATTATTATCCCCCCCCCCCTCCAATCAGACTTGAGAAATGTATAATTTATTTATTTGCAACATTTGGAGGGGGCACTTTTAAATTTTTTACATCACTCTGGAAGGAGACTGAACAGTCCTTGCATCCATTAAAAATTAACATACTAGGATTGTGGCATAGGCAGTGCAAATACCATACCATGCCTACCATATTATGCAAATTTATTTCGGAGGAAGGGGAGCTAACAAGAAATTTGAAAAGCAAATAGAATTGATGGCCAGTTAAAACATCCCAAGTGCTCATATAAAAAGGTCTTGATTGGTTTTATTTATTTTAGTGGTACTTGATAAGCTAGATTGCAACAAGCTATTGTTGAAATTTTAAAAAATTAAAGGCAAAATAATTACAGAAAAGAATATAAAATACACTAAATAAAAATTACAACAGATATTAGTTTGGACAGATGTACTGAACATCCTAAACTTCCCATTTCGTCTTTCCTAAAGGGGAACCTTCATTTCCCACGCTCCTCCATAATAACAAATGTGACAACCAGCAAAAGGCCCCAGGCCCGTTTAGGCTGTTCCTAGTCAAATAATTAGTCCCCAATGAAGATCAATGGCCCTCCTAAAGATATCTACCCACTTTCTCAAGAGCCTCTTCTGGTAAGCTGTTCCAAGTGTCCACAACCTTACTAAAGTTGTATTTTTCCCTAATTTCTAGGTTAGCCTGAGATTTGAATAGCTTAAATCAATGACCCCTTATCTTGCTTTCCGTGCAAAAATTTAATCCATTAACATCTTTCATTTTAGTAAATTTAGACAACTAAATCAAGTCCCCTCTGACTCCCCTTTGCTCCAGGCAATACATATTAAGGCTTTCAAGTCGGTCATCATGATCTAAATCTGAAAATCTTCTTACTAGTCTATAAGTCCTTTGAACTCTTTCCAATAAGAAATATTTTTCTTAAGATAAGAGGATCAAAACTGAACAGCATAAGTACTCCAAATCAGGTATTACAAAACTTCAATAGGCAGTAGAAGCTTCGCTACACTGTTGACTAAACTTGATGTCCTGATTTATTGAAACACCCAGAACAATAACATTTTCTGCCTGACTAATGACTGAATCATGTAAATAATAACTTGTACATTTCCATGACCTAAGTGTAGCACTTGACATTTCCCTACATTAACAGCCATACCCCACTTATCTGCTCACATGGTAATATGATCTAAATAATCTTGAAACTGTTTTACTTGTTCTTCATTTTCTACAATTCTATAACTTTAAGGTCATCACCAAAACAATTTATGTTTCCTGAAATATTTTCATGAATGTCATTCATGAAAATAATAATTAAAACAGGCCTTAAAATGATCCTTGAGGAACTCCACTTAAAACATCACTCCATCTCTCTCCTGATTTCCCCTTACAACTGCTCTTTTTTTCCATCCAGTCAGCGAATTCCTTACCTAAAGTAAAGTTTTCCTGCCCTGTTCCTATATCAGCTTAAGTGCTGTGTGCTTGTTTAATAATTCAAAGTTCAGTGGTTGTCCTAGAAAATCTTTCATTACCAATATAATAATCACTTTGAATCTTATTTATTAGCTTTTTCATTTTATTTTACTAATTTATTTCTTTTCATATTTCAATGTTTTAAAGCAACATAGTTTTCTCCTTAAAGTTTGAATTTTTATCAAAATGAATAATTGAACTTCCTTGTCTTTTTGTGTGAAAACGTAAGCAAATTTTTGAGAAAAATCTTGATTGAATTTTACTAGTTCTTTTTTTTTCTCTCTTTTCAGGAATGTGGGCTCATACCTTAAGTGCTTTAGACTACCAAAATCTGATTGACAGAGGATGGCGTAGGTAAGCATATTTCTATTTTTGAGTGCCAAGCATTTTTATTTTGAAATAAAAAGAAAATCAATGCAGCATTAGATCAAACCACCCAAGTGAGAATTAAAAAATTCTTGTTTTAACTTACAATTATCACAGAGAATTAAACTGTTCTTCAGACTATACTTGAACTACATAACTAGTGACAGGTTTCATGCAAATACAAAAGGATTACATTTTGGGTTGCTGCGAGAATTAATTCTGCTTTGTAAATGGAAATGGAAAGCTTGAAAATCATACTTACAGTTAACTCTCGTTTATCGCGGTTAATTCGTTCCAGACTTTACCGCGATAGCTGAATTTCCGCAAAGTAGGATTCTGTATTTATAAACCGAATATTTTCCTAATTAGAGCGCATGAAACTTACTTTACGACAACTTAAATAGGTTTCTAACATAGTTAGAGCTCTCTAGACATGAATCAGCTCCCTTTGCCACCATTATATTTGTATTACTTAATGTATTGCACAAAATTAGACGAAATATATATCACATTGTTAATCATTGAGAAATAAACTACACACACACATGAAGTTCTTACAATCTCTCTACTAATCTATGAAAATAGATCAACTAGTTCGATGATGAATTAATTGCCAGTTAGTGACCGTATGAGACCCCGTTCTTCCTCTCTACATTTATCCTCATTAAAGGTATTAAGTGTACACCGTATACAACTTACAAAGCTAGTGCATTGTTGAACACCATTCATAGATGCATTTAAATCCCCTAGTAATAATACAGTGATTTATACTTTCCAGATAGTGTTTAACGGTTAAAATGAGACATCGATTCCCTTCACTTTCTTCGGTGATTTTATACCTCCACTCCCTCAACTAGTACAACAAAATGCCTCAGAAGAGTTCAGCTTACTTAAAAAAACCTGCATTGTTATTCTTTTGTAGGAAAAAGTTTACACGAGCGCATGAAAAAGGCTAGTTACTGAATTTAAAAAAAAAAAAAAAAAAAACCGCGAAGTAGTGAAGCTACGAAAGGTGAAGCGCGAAGTAGCGAGGGATGGCTGTATAGTTATTCTATATTAAAATCTTTAGTGGATCAATGAAAAGTTTAAAATATTCTAGCTATGTTAGTCTTTCTAGTTTAAAATATTCTAGTGTGGATCCAAGTTAAGGGGGGGCATTAAGGTTATGACTACCACAATACTACCGAAGATAACTTAAAACTGCACTTGCAAAACAAGAAAATTTCAGGCCTGACCTCCTAGATACACCAGTTTGTGAAAGTATTAAATTGCATATACTTCTTGTGACTTGGATTGTTATGCTAATTTAGATATAGCCCAAGTTTGCGGCGACAAGAGATTTTCTTTTTAGAAAAACTTTCTTTATGAAAAAAATGTTGTAATGAAAGAGAGAAATAATAATGATCCTTTTTTCAAGCGTGAGGTTTGGTACATTGACCTTACTTTCAACTTGCTAGGTTTTTCTTAAATACAAATACAAATACAAAAGTGATGACCAGCAACAGGCTACAAATACAAAAGTGATGACCAGCAACAGGCTCTGGGCCCAACTAGACTGGTCCTAGTCAATTTACAATCCCCAGTGAAGATCAATGGCCCTCTTAAAACTATCTACTCCCTTGCTCATTACCACCTCTTCCGGTAAGCTGTTTCAAGGTTCCACTACCCTGCTATAATAATAATTTTTCCTAATATCCATGTTAGCCTGAGATTTAAATAGCTTAAAGCAATGACCCCTTGTCCTGTTTTCAGTGCTAAACTTCAGCCCCGTAACATCTTTCATTTTAATAAATTTGAACAGCTGAATCATGTCCCCTCGGTTCTTTTCTTTGCTCAAGACTGTACATTTTTACATTTCTAAGCCTGGAATCATAGTCTAAATGAGAAAGTCCATTTATTAGCTTTATAGCCCGCCTTTGAACCCTTTCCAATGCATTAATATCTTTCAGTTCCTTACACTATCTTTGGTCTCTTTTGGTCTTAAGCTTAAAACTAGCTTCTTCTTGCAATCAAAATTCTTGCATTCTAAAATACTAACCATCTAAATTCCTCTTGCAATTAAATTCCCTTCTGTACAAAAGAAAAGAGAAAAAATTATTGGAAATATCAATTTTGGGAGATGTAAAGTATACCATTCTACTTCACTCATTCTCTTCTTACATTTTTCAAAATTTTCTTGCTTTTAACTGCAAGAAATGTTGATTGCACTTTATTATAATGTTTTGATGCTGTGTATTGAGCATGTTTTTTTTTCTTTAAATGAAGAAAAGTTTCTTACAGTCCTGTGTACCATTGGTATTAGTAATGATGTGTAGATAAATGATATACAGTGGATGCTGGTTAATTGAAATTGTGATTTATTGAATCAACCACTGTAATGAATCAAATCATCAAAAGCAAAACAAAACTCAGCTGTATTGAATTAGCCGCTTTATTGAATCATCAGCTTTATGGAATCAAAACTGCTTAAGACAAACGTGATTCATATAGCAGCAGCTATTGTAGATGGAAAAGAGGCATAAATAAAATAATAGTTTAAAAAACTAAAAAAACACGCTTTCGTAGCAAAATGAACTAAAACGTGAAAAATAATCTTTGGATGATAGTAGTTGACCAATCACTTAATTTTAATGTAATACAAAAAAGCGTGGGGTGCTGTCTATTTACATTTTTGCTTGGACAACAAATGGAAGAAATTCAAGACAACTGATAAGAAGCCCCCCACGCTTTTGTGTATTACATTAAAATTAAGTGATTGGTCAACTACTATCATCCAAAGATTATTTTTCACTTTTTAGTTCATTTTGCTACGAAAGCGTGTTTTTTTAGTTTTTTAAACTATTATTTTATTTTTCTGCTTTTTAGTCTTATGTTGGAGAATTATCAAGCGACGAAATTATTTATAAAACGAGTGCGAGGTAATATCATAAAGTTAAGACAAGGGCACCCCGATGGGAAGCTACTGTGAGTCATCGATGTATGTTTGCAGAAATCATATTTATATTACTTTGAAAATTTGAGATGCATTTGAATAAAAGTTTTGTTTAACAATGGTCTGATCAGCAATGAATTTCCAATTGGAGGCTCACCTAAATTTTGGCATGAAATTAGTTAAAAACAAATATGTTTCATGTTCTAATTACCATGGAACATTGGAACAAATTTTGTCTGATGCAGAAAAATTAAAGGTTTTTGTAGATATTTTAAAATAATTTTTGCGAGCATTTTTTGATGTATTTTTTTAAATTTTTCCTTTTTCACATTGTTGGATTTATGCCAAAATATTGATTAAAATTGGAGGAAACTAACAATTAAAAGGGTTAATTAATTAATTTGATTATAGAATATTGCATTGTCATCGGGTCTGAGATCGCGTGCCAAATTTCAAAAGAATCCGATCGCAGGAAGTGGGCGAAATTTGAGCTGCAAGATTCCATTACAAGATACATACATACATACATACATACATACATACATACAGGTGAAGCTAATAAAAGCGTGTTAAAAAAGTGCAATTTTGAGTGTTTATTAGCTACATCGAAACCCAGTGGCTCAGTGGTAGCGCTTCCACGCAACAGGTCGAGGTTCTATTCCCGAGTCAGGGATGGTCGACTCAGCCGTTCATCCCTTCAGTGGGTTGATAAAATGAGTACCAAGCATGCTCGGGAACTAAACCCTCGGGATTCCGCTTTCGGCTGGCCACCTAACCGGAACATTTGCGTACACCACAGAGATCATTGAGGTCTGGAAGACTGAGATGAGCACAGTAGGCCCTGGCTCTCACAGGCTGTCGTGCCACTGGATTTGGTTTGGTATTAGCTACATCATAAATATTTGTAAATTTTTCATTTTAGTTACCTTGCTTAAGCTAAAAGCTTAATATTTTTTTTCAATTAGGCTAAAGCTTAATAATATTTAAAAAGTATTCAAATTTACTTTTATTGTTTTCTAAAATCAGTATTTATGTTGAACGTGGTTTCCGGTTTCTGTTTTTAATTTAATGGTAGTAGACATTATTGTAACTATTTGTAATCTTTTATAGGAGTGGGAAATATTGCTACAAACCAACTATGCATATAACTTGCTGTCCTCAGTATACTATCAGGTAATGTTCTGCAAATTTGTTTTAATTTTTTTGTTAAAATGTTTATTTCACTGTGTAATAAAGAAATTCAACTTTCAGATGCGAGGCAAAGAAATTCACCCTCTCTCGTTCTCAGAAAAAGGTCCTAAAAAAAGTTCACAAGTTTTTACAATTTGGAGATCAAAATAAGGTACAATATGAATTATTAACTTAGGTATATTCTTCTAATTTCATTTCTATAGATTCATTGTTGTGTGACTTTCGATATCTATTCATTAAATGAATTTAGTAAATACATCAATATCTCTATAGTGAGGATATTTTAGAACATCGTGTGCAGGGTCGGATTTGTAAGTGTGGAGGCCTCTAATCAGGGTTCGAAAAGATCATCATATTTTCGAAAATATCCGATAGTTTGTTATATATATATCCGAATATTTTGATATATATGTACATATCCGATATTTTCTATCAACACTTTAATAGTAAATACATCCTGAAGTTAAAACTATTTATTTTTTTATATTATTATTATTTTTATTTATAGACTTAAAATTACTGTTACTTATTTATATCTAAACATACATTTCATTTTAAAAGTTCATATATTTAGAATACATTCTTTGTAGAAATACAAAAAAAAAAAGAAAAAGTGGGAGAAAAAACGTAAAGTTTGCTGACCCGTGAAAGTTAGGATATTTTGTAAAAATTTTATTGTGGGGGCCCCTTTGTTGTGGAGGCCCCGGGGCAGTAGCCCCGCCTGCCCTCTCTTAAATCCAGCCCTGATTGTGTCTTCATTTCTTGAAGGAAAAAAGCTTTGAAGCTGAATTTTAATGTGTTTTTTTTCCTTCTTTTAGTAAATAATATTGAACTTCTTCCCAACCCTCCCATAACCTAACTTCTTTAATGACCAACTTGACTGGGAGCTAGAGGGGACGTTTTAATCTTAGAAACATTTACTTAAAGAAATAAAACTCATGCTGCAAAATTTTGGGCCGATGTATTATTGTGAGCCCCCCCCCCTCCCCCTCTTAGAACTGCCAAGTTTTAAGATAAATTTTCTGCATCAAAACATTTCAACAAAATCCATTAATGATTGACTTGTTCAATATTTCTAAACTTAAAAATTTTATTATAATTTTATTCTGCACTGAATTCACATTCAAAATTGTCACTGTGTGTTTTAACAGATTTGTCTTCTAATGAAAATAAGAATGTGAATCTCCCTTACATTGGGGTCGGAAGCATTACGTTCCTAAGTACCACTAATTATTCTAAAACATGTACAAGATTATAATAAGTACAACAGTAATTTTAAAATCCCTCTTAGAATAAGCACAATATTCCCTTAGAATACCCATTATAATTAGGACAACAAATCCAAGAATTTCTCGTCGGAATTAGGTGCGAAGAAAGTAAGTAGATGGAAAGTTTTAAAAAATCTTTTAAATTAAAGATTTTAACCCTAAAAAAAAAAAAATCTGAGCTCCCTCTAAAATTACACATATAGGCATCTATGATTGTGATTGCTCATCATCCTCATGTTCCCGGGTTGCTATTAGGCCCGTCTTTTGAAATTTTCGGCAGAAGGTGTATAATCAAAGCAATTTTTATCGAAAAACCTTAAAACCAGTCTTATGAGTAAAAAAAAAATTTTTTTTGTGAAGAGGAGCAATTGAGTCCCTCCTCTGCTTGATCCCCCTATATGACTGGCTTATTTGCCACCCTGATGTCTTGATTGGATTCAATTATTGTTCACCCTTTGCCAAAGTGGTGCAATATAAAGGTGAGGATGTTGCAATGGTTGTGCTTCACCATTAACTTTACCATGTCGAATAAGTGATTAGTGACTTACCAGCAGTACTGGTTTTGGTTTGGTTTATTGACAACATACATTTTGAGTTCGTGTACTTGGTCACACAGGACCCGTTTATGAATTCACGTCCAATATGACAGATAGCACAATACAGGCACATACTGTAGGACAGAATTAACAGCACAGAGAAGGAAGTTACAACCAGGGCAACGGGCGGAAATCGAACCCACCACCTCAGGATTACTACAATGACGTCCCAACCAACTGCGCTACCGAGGCCCCACAGTGTTGGGGTTGTAAAAAATTTTTTGGGGTAACACGCAAGTCTCATTTGGGGGGGGGGGAGGGTTGGGGGTGTATGATTTTCACAGAAAAAAGCATCAAAATAAAGCAAAAATGCATAATTGCATTATAATTCAAAATCCCTATCGCTCAAATGACCAGCCTGGTTACGCACCTCTTAGGGGGTAGATAAAATTTTAGCAAATTTTCGTAGGACCCAAAGAGAGGTCAGTTTTAATTACTTAGGCCTGCTTTAATTCAGATAGTAGACATTTTTGAGGGTGACTTGAAACCGCTTAACTTTTAACTTTCATTATTTTACAATAATTGAGCTGAATATTTCAGGGAGTAACATCCCGCCTCCCCCCCCCCACACACACAACCACAGCACTACTTGCCAGCACTTAGAATCGAAATAGTTTAATGATTTTTAATACTAACTTTAAAACAGTGATAATTCCATCAAAAACGTTTTAACAATGTATAAAAACACTTGTTGATGTTTATCCAACTGTTGTACTGTTAGCTAATTTTATCAGTTTTCTGTGACTGACTTACAAAAGATGGAAAACCATTTAAGTGTTGAAGATGATAATCATTTTAATTTTTTAGGAAGGTATTCAAAAATCAAAGGCTGATGCAGAAGAGCAAAATATGGAAGTGTGTGAGGCAGTTGATGTACAAAGTATAAAAAATGTAAATCAAGTCCAAGATCTTAAAAAACATGAAATTGAAGAAATTTGTGATGGTTTGTATATTTTATTTACCTTTTTAGCTTTTATGTAAAAAAGAGTACATTTACTGAGACTAGTGACATAACTTAACCATATTTATAAAATAATTACGACAAGACATGAATTGATTTGCTTGCTTTATTGGTTTGAAAAAGTATATACTGTAAAACCTGTAATATTGACCACCCATGAAAGTTGACCACTTTTGTTGGGTGCAAAATTAGTCTTGCATCAAATATATCAGTGTCTATAAGTTGCCCACCTTTCAAAGCTGAGCACTAAAGTACTGCACTACAAGTAATCAACTTACAGATTTTGTTGTGCTTTTAAGTAAGAGAGTCATAAAGGTACTTTTTTTTTTATTTAACCCTTTCCGGCGCGGTGGTCACAAAAAGGGACACCAATTTTAAAAATTTCTTTAAAAAAAAGTTTTTTCTTTAAAACTCCAAAAATCGCTGCATTAGTTGCTTTTATTTCTCTTTAATGCACACAGATGGCATCACTATTAAATATGACTCTTTTTGTTGTCTTAATTTTTTGTTCAAAATACCTCTATTTTCAAGCTCAAATACAATATTTTTTTCAAGATTTTAAAATTTACACCATAAACTAAATTAGTCAACCATTTTCCCTCAGGAATCCTGAGCTAATCAATCATAATTTTGTAAAAGATTCGAGTTCATTTTTGAATGCATAAACAAAGTTTCTTTCCAGGTGTCCCCAAACGTGGACACCGCCCGTCTAGAGCATTGATCTCTCTGTTGTGGGTGAAAGATGTAATTTGATACATTTCAGAAAAGGAGGACCAAAAGATTAGTCTACAATGGACCTTTGTTTATTTATTTTGGGTTCTTGACCCAGAACAGGTGAATTTGAAGGTCCATGCCTGCACACATTTGAGATCTGCTTTTCCTACCAGACAGTTATATACTTTTTTTATTATCAGCTTTGATATTATTTTTTCTGTAAATGGTATTATACAGTCGTATTTTTTCATTTAATATTTTATAGCACAAAAGGAAGGCACATAAAGCAAGAACAATGTGCCAAAAATATTTTTAACATTTTAAATTGCTTATTTAGATAATTTTATATAATCTATATGAATTTTCTTGAATTTTACTTCATCTTTATCTTGGAATTTTTATAGTAAAAATATTGAATTTTGTGTTCTAAATATTCTTAATGGCATAAATTATTGAAATAATTAGTAAAAATGCTTAAGAGCTTAAAATATTTGAAATTACTCCAATTGTCATACGTGGTAAGCATAACCACTTCAGAAAACAATTTCTGCTCTAGGCGGGCGGTGGTCACAAACGGGGACACCACCCCAAGATGGAGGGGGTGAATTAAAAAAAAAATTTGACTGTAAAATCTATGCCCAGATAACAATTTATCCCATCCATTGTGTTTTTTTATTATATTTCTAAAATTTTAATGACCCGCGCCTGTAAGGGTTAATGGATACCAAAATAATAAAAATATTTTTACATTTGCTGATCTTAAAGTTAAAAATTATAGAAAAATGATTTTCTCAATTATGTGCACATTGAAGTAGTAAATTGTGTTTAAATTTTAAACGTTATTTATATATCTTTCATTATTCCATAGCTTGGGGGGGGGGGGGAGTTATAAACAATAATGCAGTAGACCTTTATTTTATGCGGGGACTAGGATCCAGAAATTAATATATGAAAGAAATTAATAGTTCATTAATAGTTCATATTTCTCATTTTACTTTTCAAACACAAAGGTATATTTTCAACTACTATTGTGCATTGTTGATTTATTAAAGATTAAATAAGCAATTCATCAAAATAAGAAATTTATTATTTTTTATTTATTTATTTACTTTTTAATTTATTGGTTTATTTTAGTTGTATTTTTTGCTTAATCCATTTTCACAAATATGGCTCTTTTACACATATATTTGCATTTCATTCTTGGAATTTCAAGCTTTAGCTTTTAATTTGTATATATTCGAATAAACTTGTTGTAGGCTAACCATATGGTCATACCCGCGTGCAAGTATGTTTCATCTGCGCAACGGATTGAGCATATTATAATATTTCTGTGTAATTTGTAAATTTTTATTTTAAATTTTTTCATAATTTTAATAATATTCTTCCATTCTTTTAGTATTTCAGTCATTGTTAACCTTTTTTCTAATGTTTAATATTGCAGAAATGGCTTCAATGGAAGAACATGAATCCTGTAGTGGTGTTTTTCCTTCAACAATCAACTCTAGTCCATCTGATCATATAAGGGAAGTAACATCTGTTCATGCAAAAAAAAGTAAGAAAGTCCAAAATTATGAAGATCAGTCAAATATTAATTCATTTTCACACAAAATAGATTTAAGCAAATGGTAATAGGTATTTCTCAAAGCATTAAAAATTCTATATTTAGTTCTACATATTTGTTAACTTTGAGTGCATGCTGAAGTCCAATTTTTTATGTCGTCTTTTAAATCATATCTTTTTCCAAAACTCATTGATGAATTGAAACAAAGGCGTTGAAGCTATGGGGATGAACTAAAAAAAGATTGGGGATGAGGGAATAAAGGATGACAAAAAGCTGTGAAAAAAATTATGGAATAAAAAGTTTTTGTACTGAGCCAGAATACATGCTGGCAGGGGCGGCATTTCAGCATTTCGTTTAAGGGGGGGGGGTCGAGTTTCTGGAACATACTTAAACTATATGAAGAGATTACTTCTTTAGTAGATGCAAACGATTATTCTCCATCAGTTTGTTCTGTTATGAAAATGCAGGTAAATGATTTCTAAGTTATCTAAATTGAATTTACCCATTTTTCATTATTCTTAGTGAAAAATTTGGGGGTGCAACCGCCCCCTCTCTCCCTCCCTATTTGCCTCCCCTGCATGCTGAAACATATCAAGTGTGATACTTTGTCTGCGTCTAGTGAGCTGATAAATGAAAAGACATTCGTCGGAAGCTATTGTGTCGGATATATTTTCCTCCATAAGCTCACTCATTTTGCATCGAAAAAAGGGGCTCTTTTTAACTTTAAAATATGTGTATTCAGTTATCCTGCAAAATTTGTGTCTTGCATTGTTTTGTTTTTCTTTCTCTTTTCAAGCACAAAGGTATATTTTCAATACATATTAAGGATGTCATTTATAATACTTTTTTTTTTCTATTGAGAGCATGGTTTTAGTATGTCTTTGCTTTGCTTGTAGTGTTTTTTTTAATAGTATTTTAACCACTTTTACACATGAAAATTGAAGGGTAGAAAGTGGGTAGTATTTGTCTCTTAAAACCCTTAATAGATCAACCGATTCATTTACTATGCTTAAAGCTAATTTTGTTGCATTGCTCTCATAACGAGTGCTGCAAAGTTGAAAAATTTGATAACTAACCAAACATGGCAACCTTTCTTTTTTAAGGGCACACTGAAACAGTGCAAACAGAATAATGTACAGGGCCATTTCATTGTCACAGGGTTCCTACGCTCCTTCAAAACTCCTCTAATATTCCTTCATTTTGGAAATTTTTTTGAATCGCCCTTCAAACTCCTTCATTTTGATTTGAACTCCTTCAAAACTCCTTCTTTATTACTTCAAGACTGCATAACCTTCCTCTATGACAGTAACTTAAAATACTTTGATCGACAACTTATGTCGTCACAAGGCCAATTTTAATGTAGTCATTTTGTACATTTTTTTTTTCTCCCAGAAAGATGTGATTTACAAATTCATCATAGTTAAGTTATAAAAGTTGAAGGTGAACATTTTATTAGAAGACTAAGACATTTCATAAGTGAAGTAAAACAAGTTGGTGATTGGCTTTTTTTTCCAAGTTTTATGGTTATTGTTTTCCCTTCCTCCACACTCTCAGCAGCAAAAGTCAGGTTGTCTAATTATTATTTAAATATTTAAAAATATAAGTAGATGTACTACATCAAGTGATTGTGTTAAAAAAACAATTGTTTAGTAAATCGAAGTTATGATATTGTAAAAAGGGTTATCCACCAGTAATGTCATGTCTTGAGGAGGAGACAGGCTCATGAAATTGTGACAAGGGGAAGAGAGAGCGTGACAAAAAGTGACATCACACAGTTATTGCAACAATATATTATAAAAAAAATGACATGTGACGAGAGGAGGAGATAGCTGAAGAGTGTGATACTTTGTGATAAAGGGAAAGGGGGTCAAATATGATGAAAAAAAGTGTGATATCATTTAATGACAGCCCATTAGTACTACTCCAAAATTCATTTTACTCCTTCATAACTCCTCCAAAACTCCTTCATTTTATTTCTGAAATTGAGTACGAACCCTGTGTCACATTCAGGGCAGTTAGAGTCTATAATTTCACCAACTTTTTGTTATAGATCTTGGTATTTAAATTAAACAGGAGTAAGCCAATTTTTAATCTTTACATCTGATGCAAAGACACTCCTGACACAGTTATGTTTTTATTAAATAATTTTGTTATTTTAAATTAAATTAGCTTACATGTGTCATGTGAAGAACATCTAAAGTCAATGTCTTGTAATTTGCTGTATGAATTAGTTAATATTTGTGCTCTATTAATAGAGCAAATTACAACTGAACAAAAATCCACTAATTTGTTTGCATTAGCCATTATTTGTAACAACCATGAATGAGTGTTACTCTGAAGAAAATGAAGAAATGGTTACCTATATTTAAAAAACATTTCTTCCAATACACACATTGTAATCTAACTATTTGTACATTCAGAAAAAAATCGCTTATTTCGTATAAATGAATGCTTTTGGAAAATGATAATCGACAATTGAGGAATGAATAAGTTGTAATCCACAATGGAAAGTGAACAGTTATATCTTTGGGTAAATTGAAATGTGCACAGGTAAACAAATGTGTGGGTTTTATTTTCTATGCAAAATATTTAATATTTTCTTCTCTTTACACAATGGGATTTCTACTACATAACAAAATGATGAATAATTTCTTTAAAGGGGGGAAAATACAGTATTCAACCACAAACATTTTAAGTAAAGAGGTCAGAAATTTTTGTTTGTCTTAACCGAGACTTTCGATTCAATGTACGTATTACGCTCGAAATTTTTAATGTAATTAGATAGCAAACCAAACTTAACGAACAAAATGTTTGTTTTAGCCATGATTTCGTATTAAACGTGATCATATTATTGGTTTTAAAAGCTGAGGCTCCAAGGTAATGGAAACAAATCTCATTTGTTGAGAAAGAGTAATTTTAACTGTGTTGAATAAAATTATTTATTGGGCACTTTCAAGAAAAATATGCAAATTTGTCCCGCACGTTACATCTCATATTTCATCCAAAAGTAATAATTTTAAAAAATAATGAACAAATATTTTGCATAAGAAATCACATACATTTATGATTTCTTAAACAACAAAATTTTGTTTATTACCTGTTTAAGTTATTATTTATCATAGAATGTATGAGTTGTTAAATACAGAAGAAAATGACAATTTTTCATGTAATGGCCTTGCATTTTATGTTTTTCCTCTCCTACTTCTCGTTCGTGTTCACTCCTGCAAACTTTTTCAAGTACTTATTTTTGCTTGCATGTGTGATTGATAATATATAATAGGAATAAAAAAAGTGACGTTATTTTTTGCCTACAGTGATTTATTGATTACATTTAAGATCTTTTAAAAACTTTTCCATCATTTCAGGCTCTGGAGATCCCAGTAAGCCCTTGTGCCGGAAAGCGAAAATCATCAGGCAAGAAAGGAAATTGCAAAAGCTTTTGAAGTTGGGTTTGCCTGTAGAGGAAGCTACAGCATCTCTGAAAGTAAGATTTTTCAGGTTTAGTTTTATTTAAGTGCAAAAGCTGTGTGTGAATGTATAACTGATAACTCTCCGGATTCATTCAGGAGATTCCCGAATTTTGATACTTTCTCCCGAACATGCTAATGAAGTAAATATCTCCCAAATTTTCATCAACACAACTAAAGACTAAAAAAGGTATTTTTCAGTTATTAGAATTTTGAGGAAAATCTGTACAGGGAAAACGCTAACAATCACAAAAACAAAACCATTTTGTTCATGAGTGTTAAAATTTAATTTTTCTGATCATTTTTGAAACATGCAATGTTTCATTTTCCTTCTATTTAAAGCTTATATTTCCTGAAAATGCAGTTATCCATTTCGGATTTTTCTCTGAACTTCCTAATTTTTTTACTTGCTGCAAGGAACATCTGTGATGACTTATGAGAGAAAAAACTTATGCCTCTTTTTTTTTTTCAAATCTAAAAGTTGTAGGTTTTATTTATTTATTTATTTATTTATTTTTTTATTCTTCTTTTTCACTTGAAAAAATTTAATTTTAAATTTCAGAGCTTTGTTTTCCATTCAAGCTTAATTTGAGGCAGTGAGAAGCAAGGGGATCTAAGTGAATGTTTATAGTTTTGAGTAAAACGCTATTAAAGTTGATATCCTGGGTAGGCATTCATTGAATTTTTTTTCTAAATTATGCTCTGTAGCAGCACCTTCAAAGTACAATCTCTAGCCTCAAAACAAAGGAGAGGTCCCCTTAATCCCTGTACTCATTATCTTCAAAATTTTAATTTTGCACTTATATCCCTTTGCTTCTCACTGCCTTATTAAAGAAATCCTTACTTATAGTATTTGAAAATCCCTTTTACCCTCAAACTTTTGTCGTTAAAGTTATTCGTGCAAAGATTTTACGCAGAAGTTTCCCTGATTTTCATCATTCAATGTTGGCAACTATGCGTATGAGTTTCATTTCTTCTTGGATTTGTTAACTACTAAATATTTTAACGGACTATCTACACAAAAACAATAATTTCATTAAATCAAAAATACTTGTCTCATTTATTGACTTTTGTGCTTCAGCTCATTGGTTGTCAACACCTGCATGAATACTTTATAGTCAATAAGATTCTGTTTGGATCCGTTTAAAAAATGGGCTTTGTGATCTTAAAAATTTACTTTACACAAAGATCTTGATCACAAGGGTTGACTCTTCAAGAAATTATTAGCATTCATTTATATAAAAACATACAATATACTAAATGAATAAATTCTTCTGTTATTTTTATGTGCTTATCTTCATTTTTGAGTAACATTTCTTCTGTATTTCTGATTACTTAATAAATTGTCCTCCATATTTTTCCTAGTGGAGGAATAGTAAGTATACCAAAGTACTAATGTCACAAAAATAATTAAAATTCAAAAAAATGGGACTGTGACAAAGGTGGCACTTAATTTCTTTAAAAAAAATGTTTTCAGATAATACAAATTCAGTATGCACAAATTTTACTTGGAACAATCACTTATTGCTATAATGTTCATTATCATCATGTATTCTTTTAATGCCATTTATTATTTCAAAAGTTTGTATTTATTTCTTGTAGAAAACAGCAGCCGAACCTAAAAGTCTTGAAGACTTCTTATCCGAGCCCTTTGTTTCTGATCCTGTAAATAAATTAGAGGTGAGTTAATGTATTATGAATTTCAGCTGTATAGAAAACGTTTTAACGCTAGATTTAATTGTTAACATTCAGTCAGTTTTTTTCCCTTGTATTCTTTCTTTCTTTTTTTAGCAATATAAAAATGGATACATTTGTTTAATGGGGAATGTTCTTCCTTTTTGTCTACCAAAAAAATTAGAAAAAAAAAAAAAAAACTCTTCAATTTATTTTAATACATATTAAACATTCATAATAAGGTAAATAATAAGTAAATAAATGCTTATTTTTTTATACTCATTTAAAATTAAAAGGTTGACTATTCCATGGTAATGATTATTTGAAAGAAAAATAAGCTCTCTTAAACCTTAATCTTGTCTCAAGTAATAACTATTCCTGTGAAAATAATTACAAATGCCAATCGTATAAGTAGTCATTTTTCTTAATTGCGAGGTCCACTTGGGATTTCTAAAACGTTAAAAAGTGACCCCTACTTCTGCCATTTTTGCCAAAATTTAGCTCATCCAAATCTTTTAATTTATTTAAATAATATAATTATGCGCCCTAGCTCTCTCCTTGCTCAAGACTGCATATTAAGCTTTTTAATCTTGCATCTATATACCAACCTAGTAGCCCACCTTTAACTTTTTCCAGTATGTTAATATTTCTTATGAAGATGAGACCAAAACTGAAGCGTACTCCAAATGAGGTATCATGAAACTAGTATAAAAATAGATTCATGCGAAATAGTTCTATTGATTGAACTATTTTGTTGAATTTGTTAATTGCTATGTTGTATAGCTAATTAAGCTTAAAATCCTGACTCTTGACTCATGAATGAAAGGAAAAGTGTTTACAGCTTCTGAAGGTACAAGCCCTGGAGCACCCGAAGGCAGAAGACTGAATCAGCTCCTTCGCCTGCTAACCTTAGCTGAGCATAATGGAGTGACCTTCATGCCTTGGGTGGTCCTACCAGGAGTAAAAATTCCCGATGTTCTTCACCCACTCTGCCCAGGAACACCCCATCGCCAAGTTAAGGCGGTCAGCAGGACTTTGAGGGGGTTAATCCCCTGGAGGGATTACCTAGAGTCCCCTTTAGACCTGAACTTGAAAATGCGGGTTAATAAAAACAAAGACTTGCCTGAATATTTACGCCATCTAGCTCTTGAGATCATCAACGAAATTCCACCATCTGCTATTCAAATTTATACTGATGGCAGCAGAAATGAACAAAATTCATGTGGTAGCGGCGTCCTGATAAAGACTCCTGACTTTACAAATAAAATTAGTATTAGGAATCCTGACTTCTGCTCTGTATTCAGATCGGAGCTAATTGCTATTGATGTGGCTATTAAAGCCATCACTCCAGAGACTTCTTCTGCAGACATATGGATCTTATCAGATAGCCGCAGTGCCATCCCGCACTTAAGTAACTGGTTGGGAGTTGGTGATAAGACCTCTGTCTCAATCCTTTCTTCTCTTAAAGAGCTTACCCAACGGCATGAGATACTCTTTCAATGGATCCCATTTCACATTGATATATATGGCAATGAAATTGCAGATACTTTGGCTAGAGAAGGCGCCTCTGCAGTGCCAGTGACAAGTAGTACTTTGACCTTCACAGCGATCTGCTCCAAAATAAAAAACGCAAATCAGCACCTGTGGAAGACATCTCCGACTCACTCATGGTATACTAGGCAGGCTTTGGGTGGTGCTTTTAACATCAAGATGGATAGAGCTACCCAGTCAGCTATTAGTATACTTGCAAGTGGTCATATCAAGAGCCTTTCTTTTGATAAGTGGCAAAAATTATATTTGATGTGTCCCAAATGCAACTCACAACAGGCCTCCCCAGAACATCTGTTGAATTGCGCTGGCCTTACCAGGGAGGACATTTATTCTAGTCCTCTTCTGGTCAGGGTTCGTACGGGTCATGGAAATCCTGGAAAGTCATGGAAAAAAAATAAGCGAATTTCAGACCTGGAAAAGTCATGGAAAATTGAAATTTCCATTGAAAGTCATGGAAATTTATTTCAGGTCATGGAAAAATGTCCTGGACAGAGATAAAGTAACAGTAACTAAAAGAGCATTAGAAATCTTGAGTGATTTAACAGTATAGCACATAAAAGCTGTTAAAAGTTTAAAATTGAAAGATCCCAAAATCAAATCTGAATTTTGAAAAATCATTGTATCCACTTCTGTCGCTGCCGCTTGCCTTTTTTGCGATGTGATTTTACTATTTGGACATCTCTTTTTATTTTGAATTACTGTTATTTTCAACTAGTAGCGAACTTGCACTTTCTTGGTTTTGCCACGCCCACTCAAAAAAAGCAATTCAATTGCATTCGACTTTGATTCCATCACTCGTAAGAACTTTGTTATTAAATTTATCAGAGTTTATCATAATTTGTTGAAGGTTTTAGGTTTTTTGTCAGGCGATAGAATACAGAAAAGGGGGAATTCTAATACTCTAAAACAGTAGTGCCGAACATACGTACCGCAAAACTAATCCATGCGACCCACTGCTACGGTCAATGTTAGAAATCATACATGTTCTAGAATTTCTGAATCTATTAATTCATATGCATTTGAAAATGTGCAAATAAGTAAACAAAACAAGTACTTTTGAATCAGAAGATTGATTCATTACTGTATGGTTTTTTTCAAAAAAATGTCTGGTTTAGAAACATAAAGAACTAAACTATGTGGCTTTACTTTAAAGAACCAAAATACTGTCAAGTTAGGTTGATGATTAAATGCACTGTTGGGGACACTGAAAGGCAATTTTTGAAGCAAATTTATTGAAACTTAGTGATGACTCATTCAACCTTTTTCCCATTCATTTTCATTCTGTTTGTTTATAAAACAAATTAGACATTTAAGCATCATAATTTTTGTTTCACTGCATTTTTAATATACTTAAATTTAAATGATGAAGACAAATAAGAATAAAATAGTTTAGTTTTTTAAGTGTACACTTATATTTTTTACATTATGAGTAAGTGCTTCAATGAGGTTGTGGCATTCATGTAGTCGTTTTGCTAAAGCTCATTTCCAAAAATTAGCAAGTTTGAGATTAAATTGTGCTATTCTCTTCGTGAATAAGGTCATGAAAATTTTTATTGAAGTCATGAAAAAGTCATGGAATTTTTTCATCCAAATGGAGTATGAACCCTGTCTGGTGTTTGACTTTTTGAAGGTTTTTGGACTCATGGACCTGGTCTAGCCTAGCGGCTAGAACAGGAGGAATAAGACAACAACAACAACAAAATCCTGACTAATTGAGAAACCACATCTACATCTGTTTCTTATTTCCTAATTATGGATCCCTGAAAATTGTAGCTTGCATGCTAATTAGCATGACCTAAATGAAGCGCTTGACATTTCCCAACCTTGAATGATATGTCCTATGTAACTGCCCGCTTAGAGGTCTGATCTAAATCCTCTTATAAGCTTCATTACTTGTGATTCACTGTCAACAATCCCCATAACTTTGGCATCATCTGCAAGAATTTTGATATTCACAGAAAGCTTTTTACTTACATCTTCGATAAAAATTTTAAAATGGTAATTGGCCTTTAACTGAACCTTGTGGAACACCACTTAAAACATCAATCCATTGAGAACGATTTCCCCTAACAACCACTCTGTATCCTTCCAAACTGTCAATTTATATCCCAAGTCAAAGGTTTGAGCCAGTTTGCTCAAAGCAGCAACATATAGTACTTTTTCAAAAGCTTTTTGAAAGTCAATGTAAACAACATCTACACATTTTTTGTTACCTAAAACCATGGTAACATTGTCAAAGAATTACAGTATATTAGTTGCACATTTCTAGAACCATGCTGCAAACCTGTCAGCAGACCGTTATTCTACAGAGAATTCCTTATCTTTGCGAAAGTTTTAGCCACTTCGTAGGTTGAACTGACAGGCAGGGTTCGCCAAAGCAAGCCCAACTTGAAAAACCTGTCTTTTTTTTTTTTTTTTAACTAAAAGGAACTCAGGTACAAGAAACTGGAAAAGTTATTTCATCAAACATCAGGAACATTAGGAACAGCGGGAATAAGATATCTTCAGTCAAAGAAAAATGTCATAGACAAAATATTTTAAAGGAAAGGTTTCGAAATCAAGGGCAGTGGGCATGCTCGAGAAGTCATTAGCAACCAAAGTGGAATTCTTCTCAATGTTGTACAACAGTCTGCATGGTTTTAAAATGCAAAATCTTCTTGAAATATTACTTAAATGTTGAGCATTTTAATTGTCTTATGTTATATGATATTAATATATAGTTATTATTTGCTATTTATGAAATTTAATAATTGTAACATGTGAAAGTTTTATTTAAGTGCTTATTTTTCTGATTTTAAGTGAAAATGTTAGTATTATTATTAGACTTTCAGGACCTATATTTTGATGTAGGTATGTTATAAATGCCTTTTGCTTTGTCTCTGTGGTTTTCTACCTAATGGATATTGTTCTAAGAAAGGAACTAGTTTTTTCTAAGCAACATATTGTTCTTACTCTTATGCTATTCTGCAATAATGTAATTTTATACATTGTTTTGTGTAAGGAAAAAATGAATTTTTTCTCCTATTGTTTATCTTATCTAAAAGATTTTTTCCCCCCTGAAGTAGTTTGTTAAGTGATACTGATTCCTAATTTCTTTGACTCTTTGAATTGTATCCAAAATAATAAATAAATAAATAAATAAATAAAATCAACTTGAAATATATGCAGACTAATTTGTATTAAGGGTAAATTAAATTTATTTTCTCACATTTTAAAAGCTAAACTTCATTTTACTTTGTGTCTTTTAAAGATATTTTTTCCCTTTCTTTTTCTTTTTTTTTTTTGATGTGGGTCCTGAAAGGCTCAACAATACTTGCATGACATAAATCATAATGTGCAAATTGTACTTTTTATGAGATGTGCAAAACAGCAGGCATGTTTTACCTGGAAAGTGAATTTGAAAAAGCACTTTTGCTTTGCTTTCAGCTTCGTTTGGTTCCGTCATCCCTTGAAAACCCCCTCTTTTACCAAACATTTGAAGAGACGTACAGTGTGTATAAAAAATATCAGATGGCAATTCACAAGGACCCCGAAGAGAAGTGTTCCAAGAAACAGTTCATTCGGTTTTTGGTGAAATGCCCTTTTCAGGTAAAAACCTTTCCTTTCATAGGAGACCCCCTACACTCATTTTCAGACATTGAGAAGATTTCAAAAATTCATTTAGGACCTGTTTTGGGTCTTGAAGGACCTGTTTTGGTCCTGTCCCAAAAGTCAGAATCACTAAAACATATCCCTTAAAAAGTATGTGATATCTACTGTGATAGGTAAAATTTTGATCACTAATACCGGCACTGTACAAAATTTGTGATCACCAAAATCAATCTTAAATAGAATTGTTAGCATTTATTTGCAAAAGTCAGGAAATACTTTCATTCCTTTAAACTCAAATTGGGTTCATGTTTTTTCAACACTAGTTACTATGGTTTTAAGTTAATATATTTTTTTTTCCCTTTAAAAGTTGTAAATTTCTCAGATATTAATTTGTTTTGATTTTTAAAAAAAAAGAAAAATCATAAACATCCTCATAAATACAAATTCAAAAGTGATGACCCAGCAACAGACCCAGCTAAGCTGGTCTTAGTCAACTTCTCAATTTTCAACAAAGATCAAGAGCTCTCTTAAAACTATTCACCCAAATGCAAGAACAGTTTTCTCTGGTAAACTTCATAATGCCCAACCCTGTCAAAGTAATAATTTTTCTTAATTTTGAGATTGACTTTGTATTTGAAATGCTTAAAACAATGACCAAAAAAAAAAAATTCTTTTTTACTATTAAAACTTAATGTTTATCATTGTCATCATTACCCTGAAAGGCACTGAAAAATGCTGGACAAATCATCTCAAGTTACCTAGCACCACTGGATTTAATTGTAAGAATTTTGAACACTTGAAACAGCATCTTCTTAATTCTATTGGCTTAAAGAGAGAGAGTGAGGATTCATTTGTTGGTTGTCATGAAGTCAAGTGCTTGAATCTGATCTGATTCAAATCAGAAAGATTAGTAAGAAGAATAAATACAAATACAAAAGTGACGACCAGCAACAGGCTCTGGGCCCAGCTAGACTGGTCCTAGTCAATTTACAATCCCCAGTGAAGATCAATGGCCCGCTTAAAATTATCTACTCCCTTGCTCATTACCACTTCTTCCGGTAAGCTGTTCCAAGGTTCCAAGGTTTTATTGTTTTCTTGATATACCTTTATAAGAAGGTTGGCTAAAATTTTCTTTGGATTTTTCATCACCAGCTGCAGCATAGCATTTTAGAGTGGGCCAAGCCCTTCTTCTGAGCATTCTTTCATTTTTTCCTCCTGTTGGTGTGGCATTTCAATATCAAGGTCATTTAAAGACGTTAGTTTGTGTCTTCCTCACATTCTATGTTGGTTTGCGATTAAAATGTTTGCCATGATTAACTTTCTTGTGCCGAGTTTTGAAACATGGCTTCCAAATTTCATTCCGTTTGATTTAATAAACTGTATAATGTCTTTTTCAACGCAGTCTGTAAAGTAATGTACTAAATATTTTTTTCTTAAAAGATTTGATTTCTGTAGTGGCAAAAATTTTCCTCAGAACCTTTGTTTAAAAAATAGCTAATGCTAATTTGTCTATTTTTGTTGTTGTCCAGATATCTGAGGCTAAGTTACAATTGATCATATAATTGTTTCATAAAGCTATATTTTTATTAAATTATAATCCAGAGTTGATTTGCATTCAAATCATTTGATGGAGAACTGGGACTAAAAAACCCGTGATAAGCAGGAATGGCGAATGCCCGGTGTCAGAATAGGAAGGTTCAAGTGCATAAGTATTTCATTTTAAAACACAACAGAATACAATCTGGTGTTATACAATCATGTTACGGAAATAAGCTCAGTATGATTTATGAAATATCGCTAAAATTTATTTATACATGGTCTATTAACATTTTCTTTGATGTTCAAAATGCACTTCAGGAGCTAATAAATTATGTTGCTGCTGATTTTATTCTTTCAGTGGAGAAATAGGTCCTTCACCTTACAGCAAATTTTGCCTTTAAAATCAAGCTTTTGTATGCTTAAAAGTACCTCTCTGATAGTTTCGCAATAGTTTTTGGCATCTGCCAGTGTGATTTGAAGAATAATGTTTTCAAAAAAATTACCTTTTTTGAAGGAATCTTTCTGTATTTTCCATTGTTTTCTTGATTGCCTTTTACTAGTGAAGTTTATTAAATAATGAGTGCTCTTTATCAAGGAGAGAAATTCCCCGAAATATTTTGGATTAATTACAGTGTTTGTGTACCCTTTTGCTATGTGTTGCGACGAAAGGAACATGTGAAACAATTCTTCTTCAGCTTTGCAAAAGCTTTTGTTTTACTTCAGCTTTCTTAGATCATGGGAAGTATGTGGTTTCCTTAGGGTTATATATGATAAAAATTTGCTGTATTTTTGTTTCTTTAGATTTAAAGCACTTATATATGATTGAGAAAGAGCGTTTACTTTCTATCTCTATCTCTCTATGTTGATAATTACGTCTTGTGATGGAGATAAGCTATGTTGATTTACACGGAAATCTATATCAATGTAACTTTTATTAATTTCTGACAAGAATGAGCAGGTTAAATTATCTTCCAGATGGCAGCAATCTCTTTATTTTTTAACGAAAATCACTAAACTTTTCCAGGGAATAACTGTTTGGCAAGTTTATTGATGACTTTTATTCAGATTAAAATATTTCACAATGCACAGAAGAAAAAGCAGCTTGAAATTGAATCTTCAAATGAAATCGTTCAAAGTATATGAGTTAGAAATAGAACAGATATGCTTTGGAAAAGCAAAGTATCTTCATATGAATGTCAAAAGAGTCTAAACAAGGGAACGTAGATCATGTTAGCTCAAAAATTGACGTGAGCATTATACCATTTTGGAAACATGACTGAGGAACAGGTTTTTGGCACAGGAAGATTTCCAAATTCTTTTCTTGTACAACTTGTATAAGTTTGTATTGCTCTCATTAATTCTGCTGCTTGCTTTTTCAGAAGAAAAATATTTGCAGTGAGAGAACATTTATTATACATATGTATGTACAGTGCATACATACAGTCATGTTTGTACTGCAGTAGCTAAGAGAGTAATGTGCTTTAAAGAAATCTTTTGAAATAGACTTCAGTGTAATTACACAAGAACAAGTTTTGAGATCTGCAGAAAAACTTTCCAAAATTCATGATCCAAAGAAGTAATGATAACAAGTGTTGTCGAGTGCATAGAAGATAAGTTATAGCAAGTTATGTAATGACAAAGTATTCTGATTTAAAATGAACTTATATTTTCTACTCTAAAGTCAACATATTAAGTTCTTATTTATATCATCTGTTGGCTATTATTGAAAATCTCTTTTACTTAAGTAGCATGCAGCTTTACTAATAATAAAGCTGAAAGTCTCTCTGTCCGGAGGATGTCTGGATCTCTGTGATGCGCATAGCTCCTAGACCGTTCAGCCGATTTTCATGAAATGTGGCACAAAGTTAGTTTGTAGCATGGGGGTGTGCACCTCGAAGCGATTTTTCGAATATTCGATGTGGTTCTTTTTCTATTCCAATTTTAAGAACAAAAATATTATAAGATGGACGAGTAAATTACGAAATTAACATAACGTGGAACCGCAACATGGGTACAAGCCAACTGGCGAGAAAATTCACCATACATTATATGTAAATATACAGGCGAACCAAAAGATCTTTTTAATTTATCTATTACAGGCAAAGCCGTGCAGGTACCACTAGTTATCTTATATTATCGCCTCTGTTCCTGAATTTGTTCTTAAGATTAGATTTAACACTTCGTGCGGCAGGGATACTATTGTGTCATTTTAAATGCAAATATATTTTTTATGAGGGGTAGATCTTTTTTTTTTTAGAGAAGAAAGGGGGGGGGGAGTAAACTTAGAAAAGCCTTTGCTGATAGTATGTTCTACATTAAAGCTCAATTTAAAAAATATTAGTGGGTGTGTGTGTGTGGGTTTTTTTTCTTCTGTTAATTCTAAGCATGTAATGTATCAGCTGCATTATTCATTACATACTCATAAGGAGAGGGTTTTATTAAAAGTTTAAAAGCTAGCGTAAAAGGAAATTTCATTGAATTCAGCTTTCTTAAAAGTGCTACCATCATCACTTTCCAGTAAAAACATGCCGTTAAAAGAGATTGCTTTTCTAAATCTTACTTTCGTGTTCAGTTACGACTCGTTCCTGCAGACTTCGATTCCGAAGAATTCATGTCTACGTTTGACAAGTCGTATAGTGTATATAAGAAATATCAAATGATTATCCACAAAGATAAAGAAGAAGAGTGCAATCAAGATAGTTTTGAAGATTTTCTTGTTGAAACGGCACTAAAGGTTTGATATTTTTGCTATAACTCAGTTATATTTGTGCTTATGTATGAAAAGATAATACTTTTAAGCTAGATGCAATGTTTGGCAGAAATTCAAAAGTATTGGTTCCCAAACTCCTATGCTTAATGCAACCAGAATTTGATTTTGGAATAAAATAACCAGACATTGGTTTATAAACACAGATGGCTATTTCATGGTAATAAAATAAGCATGTAGTAATTATAAGAGCAGTTCTTGGTGTGTTTTTTTTTCTTTTCCGTATTTTCGGGTGTTATCAAAATAAATAAATAGATAAATAAATGTTTTTGTTGTCATGTGCCGGCTGGCAATTTGGGGTGTGCTGCTTCACTTTTCCAACTGTACCGTCATTTGGTGTGAAGTCCGACTTTTACAGTACACACATGCTATGAGGACCCGTTTATAGGGTAGACAATCATTCACAGCACAACAGTACATTCACACAAAGAAAGGACAAGGACAGGAGAGAGAAAGTATGTCCATGCCCGAACCAGGATTCAAACCTGGACCTTCCTGTTGCAGTCAGACCTCTCTGACCGCTAGATGAGGCTGGCGGCAAATATATAAATAAATAAGGTAAATAATAAAAAAATCAAATGTTTGATTTTTCTTGACCACCAGGTTCATTTCAATGTGAGATGTGGTCCCCCGGTAAGAAAAGGTTGAGCACCAGTGCCATAATTTATTGCACAATCTTTACAGAAGCTGTAGATTCACCCTTAAATGCATGATTTTTTAAAAACACTTTAGAATACGTTTTTTGACTTTAAACTTCTGTTCAAATTAGGAGGATAATACCTTTAATTTAATTTAGGTAGGTTTTATTGTTAAACAACCACCTATCAACATTGAGCTTTAACTGAAAAAAACAACAAATTATTTGCTATCAAATGTCTCAAAACATGGATAAAAATTGTAAAAATGCCTTACTATTTAAGTATTAGAAAAATTTTATTCGTCATAGAATTAAAAGTAGGCATTTTCAAGCTCACTAATCTAAAAAGAAAAAATCCCATATTTGCGAAAAATGTCAAAAAAAGAAATATATTTTTGTTTTCCCTCAGATTAGTGCATTTACAAGCTTAAAATTATTTTAGTAGCATCTTTAGAAGACTAAATCGAGAGTATGTTCCCGAATCTCAACATGGTGCATTTAATCCGGGGTGTTCCCATACAGGGGCGTAGCTAAGGGGGGGGTTTTGGGGACAAACCCCCCCCCGAAACGTTAGTCTCAAAAAAAAAGAGAAAAAGAAGAGAGAAGAGAAAGAAAAAAAGAAGAAAAGGAAAAAATTCCAAGCGATTTTATTTATATATATATATATATATATATATAAAAGAAGTAACCCCCCCCCCCGAAAGTCGGGTCTAGCTACGCCACTGTTCCCATAGGGTATACTCCATATATGCCGTATACTCTCAAACATTTTTTAGACATGTATGCCCTCAAACTTCAAAAATGTTCATTTACAATTCAGTTTCTATCATCGCATTTTAAAATTTTCCTTAAGCAGAAATAATGTATTCATGTTAACAACATTTCCTCAAAAACAACCTTATTTCTTTGTATTTCTTAACGCTCAATAAATCAACGCTTTTTGAGCGCCTTATGATCGCATACACATATTGTGCATAATGGGTTACTGAGAGTATACCCTCAGAAAAATTGATGGGAACATCACTATATTTAAGGTTAAATAAATACTAAATATTTGGCTTACTTATGTTATAATTCTTGGTATCATATTAAAATTATTATTTGTATGAGTATAAAAGTTTAAAAATTGACTACTAATTTGATCCTGATAAACAAGATTCTACTGTATTAATTGACTTTTTATTGACTTTTTAGTTGTTATGCGAATCATGCTTAGAAAAGACAGCATTATTTGTTACTGCAGTTAAAGTGCTGTAGCGTACCAGACCATAAATAATCAAAAAAGAACTTTTATTTATCTGGATTAATGGCGTACAAGTAATTTACAAATGGTTGTAATTGTAACAACGTTATTCAACTTCGTCGTGAAGTTCAAGTCATTGGCTTTGCAAACCAGTGTTTTGGAACATTGCGTTCCCGAGAGAATTCCGGACCTCAGTCCCGGCTCGTGGCGTAACCATCTCTGCCTCCAGATGCTTTTCAGACCCCCGAAGAAAACTTCAGTTCTCACCACAGTTCTCACCTCTGTGCTCTGAGACAAAGGGGTGGAGCGGCGCTGTAGTGACCGCAACTTTTGTGTAATCTCGAAGGGGATACTCTTGTGTAAGACCGTGGGACAACTCGTGGTTGCGTGCGGTCTCCAAGAAAGACCGCCTAACAAGACGTAATCGTTGTGGAAGGCCGAAAAGAACTGTTGAGACCATAAACTAATAATAAGAGTAGACCGAGCTTTCTCATTCTTGCTGATGAAGAAAATTGGTTCATAGATGTATCATGTGACTAGTGGAAGGGCTTGGCGAAGACTTTGGCAGCATGGTTGCTAGATGGCAGCATTATCTATAGTTTGGCACTCGACATGTATTTTAAGACAATGTGTTTTCATTAAAAAAAACTTCCAGGTGCAGAGATTGAACTGTTTTTCTTTTAGTTATGCATTATTTTGACATTAGTAATAGTTTTTGATCAGTTTTCGGTAACTTTTATTTCATTTGGAGCTGTCAGCGTTGGCGTGAACGAAATGGCGTAAACGTTTTGCGTTAACGCAAAAATGTACTAATCGGTATCTTGAATTGAAACTGTAGGTAAAAATCTTACCGTTTGCTGATTCTTCTTGGTCGCTTGCATCTTTTATTGCTTAGAGAGTTGACTAAAGAAAATGCACAATACTATCTAAACGAAAAACTCACTATATCAACAAAATATTTACAACTTAGAATAACAAATTTACAAATCGGACTCCATAAAAGATCATTCTTCCGTGTTCCATCAATTCTATTTATTTTATTTCGCGCTGGCGTTGATCGTCTGCTACGATCAACGCCCTCTGTTGCTAGGATATCCACCAGTCACATGGTTTGGTTTATGAGCAGCAAAAGGGTTGCCATAGCTCGGTCTACTCTTATTATTAGTCTATGGTTGAGACCTCACAGTGCTAAAAAAATCTAATCATCCTCCTTTCAGTCTATCAACTAAACTTTTTTCTTTCACCTTTCAGGAGACTGCCGCTTCACCTGTTCCCGGTTATGGCTCTTTCCACCAGCAGTACTGGTTGAACGACAGGCTCCTGGCTGTGGGGGTCATCGATATCCTACCCTTTTGTGTGTCCTCTGTTTATTTCTACTATGATCCAGACTTCAGCCACTTGTCTCTGGGAACTTATGCAGCTCTCAGGTGAGGCACTTTGATCGGTAGTTGCTTGTGTTTGTGATGTTCAGTAGAGTCTCAAAAATCCGAAGTAGTCGGGGCTCACGTCACCTCAGATTACTGAAAACTCGGATTATCCAGAAAATTCTTCCAGATTAAAAATTTACACTATTTGGACATCATAAGGGGAGAATTATGTCCTTGGGGCTCACGTCACCTGGGATTAATGAAAACTCGGATTATCCGGAAAATTCTTCCAGATTAAAAATTTACACTATTTGGACAACATAAGGGGAGAATTATGTCCTTGGGGCTCACATCACCTGGGATTAATGAAAACTGGGATTATCCGGAAAATTCTTCCAGATTAAAAATTTACACTATTTGGACAACATAAGGGGAGAATTATGTCCTTGGGGCTCACGTCACCTGGGATTAATGAAAACTCGGATTATCCGGAAAATTCTTCCAGATTAAAAATTTACACTTTGGACAACATGAGTGGGAGAATTATGTCCTTGGGTCTAAAAAAGGAAGAATAATCTTCAGGAAAAATTTATCATTCAGATTTCAATATAAATTTCCATTTTAATTACGGCTAAACAAATTTTTGCTTTAGATTTTCACGATGTCCGTGTATATTTATGTGTGAAAATTTGTAGGCAGTTAAAGCATGTATTTTGCCTGTGCCCGAATCCATTTCGTGGAACTTTCCATGACCTCTGTATACAGGTGTTTGCGTTCTTATGTATCTTGGTCAACACAAAAACGATTAGTTGTATAATGGTTGAATATTAACTTATAGGGGCATCAAGTTGTGCACTATGTTTTTTTATTGCAATCGTATCTTCCAAGCGGCATGTTAACACGTTTTTTGTGGCAAATCAATGTCAATTTTACGAATTGAGTTATTACCTCCAATGAATTTCTTAATCCATATCTTGTAGATGATGAATATTCCGTACCACTTAGGGCTAGTTTTAAAACCAATTTCAGTCAATGTACCTACTTTAATTATATATTTTTATTTTAACGCTGAATGTAGTTAAGTTTTACCAAAAAAAAAACTGTCTTAAAATTTTAATGAAAATCAGTTTTTGAGATACTAAAAAATTAACTCCAACTATAAATGAAGCACCTCGGATTAAGCCGAACCTCAAACCTTTTAGACTTGGATTTTCAAGACTCTACTGTACTTCTAGTTTTGAGTTTTCATTGAATGTTTTTCCGAGTTGTGTGGAAAATTTGAACTCCCTATTAATTTCTCCAAGTTTGTTGTATTTAAATACAGGAGAACTCTCTCGTGCCGCTGGGTGAAATTCCTGTTTTTCTTTTTTGAACCTTTTAGTCTTGGGTGCTGAATACTTCTTTATGTGTCTACATTACTTTTATCTCTGCAACTATGTCTATTCTACAGTTAAATTACTATTTCGTCAATAAGCATTCCTCTCTGTATATATAGATTTTTTTTTTCTGTCTGCAAACCAATTAATCAGTCTGTTAAAAATATAGCAGACATATTTAAAACAGTGGCTGCTCGTGCCTTGAAAAAGTCAGGGGGCCTGATCATGGGTGCACTCCCCCCCCCCAGTTTTTGAAAAGAAAAAAGAATTTAAAAAAATATTTTTTTAATATTTTAACTTTCTTAAAATATTTGTGTTAAAATATTTGTGTTAAATCAAGAAAATTAAATTTATTTTAAACTCTATTTCGCTAGTTACTTGAAGACAAACAGTCAGGAAAAGAGCAAACTGTCCAACCTTGTGCAAATGAAGGCTGCTTTTTTTATTGTATGTTGTTTATTTTAGATAGCCTGAACATTCAAGCTATGCAAAATAAACAGCATACAGGCAAGGTAACAGTCTCTGCGAATCCTGCTGTAAATATTGAGGTTCAATGCGTTGGTATTGAGGGAGAAAAAAAAACAAATAATCCGCGGCAGTGTATAATCCGTACCTCCTTAATTTTACACTTTTTCAATGCGTAATTCGTGGATTATGCGCAGTAAAAGACTACAATCCATTTTTTTTCATTTCAAGCATGTACGCACAAAAAGGGGGAAATAAATAGAAACATAAATTATTGTCTGAAAATATTGAGGGGGCCCAGGCACCCCACGAGCCGCCACTGATTTAAAACATGATTGAAAGACATATTTACTAAGTTTCTTTTTATTTTTGTCCAGAGAAATTGCTTTCACTCGTGAACTAAACAAAAGGTATCCAGAACTTCAATATTATTACATGGGCTTCTATATTCATTCTTGCGTCAAGATGAGGTATAAGGTATGGTATGCGTTTTCTTCTTTTTGTGCTATTAATTATTTGTATTTTGTGCAAAATTAATTGCAAATACTTCAAATGCATTTAAAAACTTTCTCTGTGATGTGAAATGTTTGTACATTGGGGAACAAATCATGGACAATGTTGTGCCTCTAGTCAATCCAATAATTATAAAGACCAGTGGGGGCATAACAAACATAAAATGAGTATATACCTTTGTCTCCAACTCTGGGAAATTTCAAATGATCATCCTGGCTAGCATCCTATTAGTATTCTGACCAAGGGCGCCATATGGGGGGGGGGGGGCAAATGGGGGCTCAAGCCCCCCACCCCTCCGCTTTGAAATTAGAACTTCCTTTCTTTTAGTACTTTTTTCTTTGCAAAAATGTAAAACATTTCTTCTCCAGCAATTAATGAATAAGTTTTTAAAAATGTTAAATTTTGATAACTCTAATCTGTACTGAAATCGGTTTCTATCGAAAAATATCCTGCTAAACCATGGGGAAAATAAATGAGTTCCTCCCTTCAATTTTTGCATATGGGCACCCTTGATTCTGACTATACATCAGCTAAGCAACAGTACCATTTACTCGATTTTCACCAGAGTTTGAGGGCCCACCAGTCCTGCATGTTTAAAAAGTTGCTTGCTAATTTAGCAATAGCCAGTTCAATTATGCAGAATGTTTGAGTTGGAACGGTTAACAGGGTTTCCACTACAATCGCATTTTTCACAAAATGTGAAAACACTAACTAAAATATGAAAATAAAGCAAGTTATTTTCGCTTTTTTGCTTAAGTAAAAAACTAAATAAATAAATGATACACAATACCATAGAATGGCGATATTCAACTTAATCGTATTAGAAATCTTAGCTAAGGTGTTAAAATTACTATTAAGTTCAGCAACTATTACTCTTAATGAGCCTTAGGTCCCCTAGTACTGCATATATTGGGGGGAGTGGACTAGTTCGCTTTTTAAAATCAAAAAATGTGTTTTCTCAATCGTACATACAATTCTTCTTTTTTTTTTTTTTCAAATAAAAATAGCTAGTTTGGTTTTCTTTAAAAATTTCATGACTGAACTTTGAATTTAGTTTTCATTATTAAGTGTAGCTGAAACACATTGAGGTATTTAGGAAGATATGTAAACATTAACCTTCAACATTTTAGCATTTTGCTAAAGCTTTTTTTTTTTTTTTACATTTTTAACTCTTTTGCTAAAGCTTTTTTTTTTTTTTTTTACATTTTAACTCTTTTGCTAAGAATCTTTCGAACTCAGCTTAAATCTTGATGGTTAACCATCTTAAAAGGTTATTTTTTGCTGCAAGGGTGGCAAAAAGGACAAGATCATGACGTTTTTTCTCACATTGTGACATTTGATGTTGGTACCAGTTGCCTCCTTATAAAAAATAATTTTTTTAAACTTTTTTTTTAGTTGTACCCTCAGTATACTAGGTATGGGGTCTTGAATGGGTTGGGTGTTAGTCAAGATCATATACATTTCATCAAGTGCACACAACAGCATATTTGTTAAAACCATAGTATTTTAGTGTCTTTTGTGAATCAATTTAACTTGAGAACAAACAGCATTTTAATTACATTGAAAGTCATTTATAGAATGTCTTCCGTCTGACTGATACATTTTGTTTGTTCATTTAAAAGGATTGAATGCTGTAAATAAAATTACTCAAGGGGGTAATCTCTGGCTACTAAGGGAAATTTATTGTGTACTTAATTAGTTACTTACACTTCTAAAACTTAATTTATTTTTAAAAAAATATTGGAATCATTTTTCTGCTCTAAAGCCTTAATTTATTGAACCGTCTGGATCCCACTGAGCCATTTTATGGGAGAATCATTGGTTAATGCAGGCTTGTGCTTTCGGTATGTTGTGCAGCAGATGATAGCACTAAGTCAAAGAAAAAAAATCTTAACTCTGCCTTTTTAAAACTAAATGGAAGGGAAAAATATACAAATACAAATACAAAAGTGACAAGCAGCAACAGGCTCTGGGGCCCAGCTAGACTGGTCCTAGTCAATTTACAATCCCCAGTAAAGATCAATGGCCCTCTTAAAACTATCTACTCCCTTGCTCATTACCACCTCTTCCGGTAAGCTGTTCCAAGGTTCCACTACCCTGCTAAATTAATAATTTTTCCTAATATCCATGTTAGCCTGAGATTTAAATAGCTTAAAACAATGACCCCTTGTCCTGTTTTCAGTGCTTAACTTCAGCCCCGTAACATCTTTCATTTTAATAAATTTAAACAACTGAATCATGTCCCCTCGGTCTCTTCTCTGCTGAAGACTGTACATTTTTAACCTTCTAAGCCTGGAATCATAGTCTAAGTGAGAAAGTCCATTTATTAGCCTTGTAGCCCGCCTTTAACCCTTTAAAATACATTAATATCTTTCTTAAGATAAGGAAACCAAAACTGAACAGCATACTCCAAATGAGGTCTTACCAAACTTCTATATAAGGGCAGAAGAACTTCTTTAGATTTATTTGAAATAGATCGATTGATAAACCCAAGCATCTTATTGGCTTTGTTACTAGCTATGCTGCATTGTTGACTAAACAGTGCAGTTAAAAATATCTTCACAAAACGAATTTATCTTTTTATTATTTCCGTAATGATGGTAAAATACTGTTGCATTAAAAAAAAACTTTATCTTGCTGGTTGTGTGAACTGGAAAAGTCTTGTCTTGTTTGATCATGTCTAAGCATGGAAACACAGAACATGAAGGGAAAATATAAGCATAGATGTAGTTGACAAATTAAGGAAAATATGCCTTTTATTGTGTTGAAAGTGAAGGGGAAGCATAGCTTAAACCTTGCATGAAATTAATCCAGTGATACATACAGAAAGCTGCATCTTTCAAAAATCTGTTGACAACTTCTATTGAAAATTTGTTTCACTGTGTTATTTTCACATGCAGCAAAATCATGTAAAAAAAAATATAGTTTGTACAAATGTATTTGTGGTATCTCAGAGAGCACATAACCGAATTTTGCTTCCATGACTTTTAGTCCTTTTGACTTAGAGGTGAAGCAGTGCGTTACCATTGCAAAAGTCCATCGATCAAACCGCCCCAAAGACACATCACTCACTCCCATCACGTCCATATCCACATATACTTTGTGCTACTGTGTGAATTACAAATTTATGTGTAACTTGCATTGCATACTGTTATGCATATGTTGTAACTATTTTCAAGCAACTGCTTTTAATTCTTTCCTAGGGCCAATATGCTCCATCTTTTCTCTTGTGTCCTGAAACATATACCTTCAAACCCATTGAAAATTGCAAACCAAAATTAGATGTTGCCAAGTATCAGCGTTTGGAGGAAGATCCCAACAAAGGTATCAACAGCAACTGCAATGTAATATGCTTTTGATTGAAAAAATTAATTAATTATGTTTTTTATTGCTCTAAACTTGTATTTCTTTGACTTTTGTAACTTTAACTCCCCCTTAGTGAAGTCATTGTACGAAGTTATCAAATTGTAGGTGGTCAATTATACTAACATTGAAGTTTATCTTTAAAGGCCGATTGTGACAGTGGATTAAAAAAAATTGAGGAAATTTTTTTTGCAATTACAATACTTCCTTTCCTGTGCAAAAGGAAGTAAAAATGATGCTTCTCCTAAATCATGCAAATAAAATTAACTCTTACTATGCAATGTATGAATGTTCAGTTAATGGCTCTCAGGCAACAGCAATACCTCCTCAGTCAGGATGAAAGTGACAAAGGTCATGACAGTGACGGATACAAAGGGAGGGTCATTGGGGTCATGACCCCGCCCCTAAACCGTCAACAAAAAACTGTCCGTCCACATTGTGTTCAAACACTGTATTATAAAATATTATTTACATAAAATGTAAACAATTTCAGTTGTCTTTTCAATTCATTAATTATGTTTAAGAGTAAATTTTTCAAATTTCTTCTTTCTTTGCTTACGAACTTAATGTGAAACGTTTATGCCTATTAAGAGCCCTATTCCTGGTTGATTTTGTGCTTTTTATTGGCACCCAAGCATTTTAAGAAATTTTTCATGCCCAAAACCGTAGGTTCGTTCAGGGGGAGGGGGTCATTCTTTAGCACAAAACCTCCTAAAATGGTAGTCTGTATCCGCCCTGGGTTCATGGACGATTGGAATTTCCATTGAGTGATCCTAAGAAAAGCTTGAAACTATAAGAGAGGTTTTAAGCTGTCAGTTAACAGCCTTAGCCAAGCTTAGGCAGAGTGACAAGCAAATACTAAAAGACTTGTTGTAGCATTTAAATGCCAATTTGCCCTTTTTTGGGTTCGTCAATCTGAAGTAGCCATAATAGAACAAGAGGTAGTTGACCTCTCATAGAAGCTGAGTTTGCTCTTCACTCTGGTGTGCTAATTTTAAATTTAGTCATAACTATGCTGTAGGTAGCTCTGTTATTGCTATTCTAGACTGATGACCCCAAACAGGGGTTGAATTGCAGACATAACGAGATCTTAAGTGTTTTCTTCTGTGGGAGGTAGCTAAGCTCAACAGTTCACTCGGATCCCAATAAAGCCATAACAGATTCAAAGGGAGGGGTGACCGCCCCTTGCTTGAGAGTTTCTGCAAGTGGCAATGCTTTGGAATTGAAGTCCTAAAAACGTAATTGTTGGCTATTTTTAGTGGTGTCAAGCTTAGGGAATGGGATTTTGAACTCTATTTCATAAATTTTTTGAAATTGAAGCTTCAAAAATACAGTTATAGACAATTTTTTGGTGATGTGAGAAAAAAGAGAGGTTTGGAGGCCTTCCGTAGGAAATTTTTCAAAATTGAAGTCGTAAGGACTAGAATACAATCGGTTACTAGAAAAGAAGGGAGTTGGTTCGGAGACCTAAACTCTCCTTGGCTACGTTTCTACAATTATTTGTTTAATAAAAATGCTGTGGGAGCCCTCCTCTTTCCATGCATGTGTAAATCAGATACATAATAACATAGTAAAAGGAAAGTAATAAAAATCAATTGCCCCTTCCTTGAGAAACTTCTGGATCTGCCCTTGCAATAAAGACAGCTCCTTGTATTCCAACTTTACTAAAACACGGCTTATCTGTAATAATTGATTTTTTAATTAATTTTTTTATGTCTTTATTACATTTATTTTGGTGGATAGAAAAAACCTTTAACTTAAAAAAAATGCTTAATATTCTTATAAACTCCTTAATTTTTCTATCAATTAACAAGTACAAATTTCAGTTTATATAGTTATAAGAATGTGCAACTCATGTGTTTGATTTCATTCACAGAAGATGAAGATGGAAAGGTCAATATGAAGAACGTGCTCATTTTATTCAATAAAAAACCAATGCTGTACCCCATCTATGCCAAACTGAGCAAGAATACACAAGAGGAGGAGGTGATACGGGAGTATGCTGGATTTGTTGGGAAGAAATGTTATAGTAGAATGCTTCTCTTCAGGAGCTGAAAGGAGTTGTTCTCTTGCTGCTGCACGTCCGTTTACCAATCAGATTTCTAGCTTCCTTGTCATGGAGATTGTTCACAATTTAGAAGTGCAACAGCACATGTTCTTTTGAAAAACATTGCAACCAATGACAATCAAAGTAACAAGATTTGAAGTGGTTAGTGCCTAAACCTCAATGTGTCAGTGATCTCATTGTGGCACTGCTTCACACTTTTACAAAGTGTTTTGTTTTTATTCTAAAGTAGGGCCGGATTTGGAAGTGTGGTGGCCCTGGGGCAACGAAGGAGTGGAGGCCCCTAATCAGGGTTCGAAAAGATCATCATATTTTGAAAATATCCGATACTTTGATATGTATCCGAATATTTTGATATGTATGTATATATCCGATATTTTTGATCGGCAGTTTAATAGTAAATACATCCTGAAGTTACTTCTATTTATTATTTTTTTTATATTGTTATTATTATTATTATTTATAGGGGAGAAAAAACATAAAATTTGTTAACCCGTGAAAGTTAGGATATTTTGTAAAAATTTTATTGTGGGGGCCCCTTTGTTGTGGAGGCCCCAGGGCAGTAACCCCGCCTGCCCTCCCCTAAATCCAGCCGTGTTCTAAAGTAAATCATTACATGTCACTAAAGATTGCACATTTTTATTCCTTCATTTTTATGAACTGTGTACTTTTTTTTTTCCTTTTTAATTTTGCTTGGCATCAAAGTTTTCCATTCGAAAAAGCAAGCAGATGATGCTGCAGCTGGCATGACTACATGTTAGCCAATCATGCTCCTGAAAAGGGTATGAAAGAAAAACCTTGATGCTAACACAAAATTTAAATGGAAAAAAAATGAAAGAATAAAATTGTGCAATTTTCAGCGGCATTTAATGTTTTATTTTAGAATAGAAAATAAACATTTTGATAAAGTGTGGAACAGTGCCACGATCCAAGTTCAGGGGTGAAACCTTTCTTATGCCCCGGAATTCCAGTGGGGATTTTATTTCACTAATCCCGGAATTTCAGAATTTTGTTCTTTAAATTACTGAATGCCGGTAAGAAAAGCTGTTGAACTATTTGCCATAATTTGTTGATAGCATACTAAGTGACCATTCTTAAAGACATAATACAGGGTGCAGCAAAATAACTTCCTAACTTAAAACTCAATAAAACCCATTTTGTGTGTAAGAATGTATTTTTTTTCTCTTGTAACAATGTAGATATGAATCTAAAGTTTCGTTTCACGCATGTTTGAATCTCACATCAAGTTCTTGACCCCCCCCCCCCCACACTGTCTGTACACTGAATAAGTCGATTTCTGACTTTTCATGACCCCTTCTAATATAGAAGTGGGTATGTTGGAAATTTCTGCCTGGATGTAAAACTTCATTCTTTGTGGGGTCTTTGGACGGTTTTCATTACAGTAATGTGACCAGATTTTTCAAGCTAAAAATCAGGACAGATGGGGGGGGGGGGGTAGAATAGTTTTTTTTTCCACAGGCTTAATATTTTACGTAACAGAAAAAGAAATAAATCAAATGTACCAATCTCAAATATACCAATAAAGAACTCAAGTTGAAAATAATTTAATAGTATTGATGTAAAGAATATTGCATCACACAACAAAATTGGCATCCTTGTGTTTTTTTGTATTAATATGTTTTGTTATATTCGACAGTCTTCCGTGGTATATACTGAATGAAAACCTTTGACATTTTTCACAAAAGATTTCACCTTCTTTGTTGCCCTTTTTGAGAAATGGAAAGTCATCAAGTTGTCATTCAAAACGCATTCACGTTTACCCATCTCGTAAAATTATGATAATCATACAACGTGTAGCAGTTACAATCACAATGAATGAAAAGAATTTATTTTCCCCCGTTCGCCGCCAACACCTGACGCTTAACAGCTCTTCCTCTTCAATCCAAATCATGGTAGAGGTAGTTCAGCGTATTAAACATTAAAGAATAACATTTTACATGGCGTTCTTACGTTTACTGACAGCAAAAAGTCGAAAAAGCGTTTAAAAAATCTAGATTGTATGTTATATTTCTTGTGTGACGGGATTTAAAAAAAAAAAGCGGGACTTTTTCGACAAAGCGGGACACTTTGGCGGGACATTCCCACAGCGGGACAGTAAGACAAAAGGCGGGACGTCTGGTCACATTACATTACAAGATACCAAAACACCCAACAAAAAGTTGGTAAGTATTGCCTTGAAGTGTGAGTCGTTCTCCCTTCTGTTGTAACTTGTAAAAGTAAACTTTAGATTTGTACCTACACTATTTAAAAAAAAAAACATTCAAATTCACAAAATGGATTTTATTGAATTTTGAAAAAAAAGAAAGTTATCTCGTTGCACTTTGTATAATACTTTTAACAATGCAGCATAGATGCATTATTAATGGTTGTTCTTTTCCAGTAAGCAACTTAAAATGTTTCTTTTTTTTAAGAAATGAGCAGAGATTTTTTCTTTCCTTTTTAATTTTCAGAACTTGAGCAATGAAGATAATTTTAAAATGAGAAGGGGAGAAACAACTTTCTTTGTCTTTTTGACTATGCACTTATTCAGACTGCTAGTAGCTCTTGTCAGGTTTGAGAACAGAGGACAGTTTTGCCCCTGAAAATTGTTACATCTTCTTGTATGTGCTGACAACTTTTTTATCACGGGATTTAGCTTATGGTAAAGTGGAAGGAAACAACATATTAAGGAACTCATTAACTATCGTATGCATATATCTCAAAGTTGCATGGAATGTAAAGGGAGCTAAAACAGGGTTCGTACGCTCCTTCAAACGCCCCTTCATTTATAAAAAATTTTTGAAGGGCCCTTCAAACTCCTTCATTTTGGTTTTAACTCCTTCAAAACTCCTTCTTTTTTAGTTCATGACGACATAATCTTCCTCTATGACAGTAACTTTAAATGCTTCGATTGACAACTAACCTCGTCACTAAGGTGATTTTAATGTAGTAATTTCGTGCATTTATTTTTTTCGATTTACAAATTGATCATAGTTAATTCATAAAAGTTGAAGGTGACATTTTTTTTAGAAGACAGACTAAGGCATTTCATAATCCATAACATCCTGAGTTTTAGAGCTGTAATTTTGGTTCTTAAGAATTTCCAAAAATGAATCTAATTTTTTTCAACAATTTTGATAACATTTCTGTGAGCAAATTATTTTTTTAGACTAAGACATTTCATAAGTGAAGTAAAACATGCTTAAATGGTGCTTGGCTATTTTTTCAAGTTTTATGATTATTGTTTTTTTTTCCACCACACTCTCAGCAGCAAAAGTCAAGTTGTCTAATTATTATTTAAATATTTAAAACTGCATAAGTAAATGTACTACATTAAGTGATTGCGTTTAAAAAAAAAAACAATTGTTTAGTTAATTGCAGTTATGATATTGTAAAAAGGGTCATCCACAATCGATGTCATGCTTTGAGGAAGAGAGACGGGCTCATGAAATTGTGACAAGGGGAAGAGAGAGGGTGACAAAAAGTGACATCACACAGTTATTGTAACAATATGTTTATAAAAAATATGACGTGACAAGAGAAGTTTGGGGTGAAGTGTGACACTTTGTGATAAAGGGTGCTGATGGTCAAATATATTGAAAAAAAGTGTGACATCATTTAATGACACTCCAATAGTACTCCTTCAAAATCTCATTTTATACTCCTCCAAAACTCCTTCATTTTATTTCTGAAACTGAGTACAAACTCTGTAAAATAGCTACTCAGTTCCTACAACAACTTCTTGCCTGCATATTTTCATTACACAATTGTTTTTAGGCACTGAGTTCCTTGTTACTGCAAAATACATGTATATTCCTCTTATTGTTACAGTAGAACCTCATTAATCCGAAATAATAGAGGATCCAGGTTCTTTGAATTTATGCAAGTACGGATTAAACAAAATAACCTATACATGAAGCCAAGGCACATACACAATCTATTGTACACAGTAAAAAATTTATTTTGAATTAAGGGGTTACAGTAGCTCAAAAATGATGGAACAATCAAAAAAAATTTATTGCTTATTTCAAAACCAAAAAACTATTCTGAACACGGAGAAAAAGTTTCATTGCTTTAGTTCAAATATTTAAAAAGTTATGAGTGGTTTTAGGCCATGCTCGCTATGTGTTCTTATGCAAAAGAAAAACTTTAAATTGCTTTTTCTCGATGATGGTATTTTTGTGTTTTCATGTCATTAGTATCCCTAAGGATTTTTTTCTTTTGAAGATACAGCTTTAAGGTAATACTTTTTGCAATTGGGATAACATATTTGACAAAACTGTGCATTGGATAAGCATTTTATAAATTACTCAAATGTTTAGAGCATGTCAAACTTTTAAAAACCAATTTTTAAAAAAACTTTGATTTTTTATATAATTAATCACAGAAAATTTTCTTATAAACTTATAAGCAAATGAATGCACAGATTTTTAGAGATGATTATAGTGATCGTTTAGCAAAAAAAAAAAAAATTTTAATTAGTGCAAAAATAAAAAAGCCTTAGGAATTTGAAATTTTCTTCAATTTTTTTAATTTAAAAAAAAAGTAGGCAATATTTTTAAATTTTGAAAATAAATTATTGATTAAGAAATAAGTATGCATGTTATGGTTTCAAAGAAATATAAAATTTACGTAAATTAAAAAAAAATGTCTGAAAGGTACTGTGACCCCTTAAAGAGAATAAAATGTAAAACTTCATAAGAAAAAATTACAAAAATGCATTAGAAAATACTAAATATGGGCTACAAAAATACATTATTGCACATTTAAATTTATACAGTATACACATCTAAATTCCTGTCCAGATTAAGGGAAGTCTGGATTAATAGAGTCTGGATTAATGAGGGCTGACTGTACTGCTGTTTTAAACTTTTGTTCCTTAATATATCACTTTTCCACCACTTTGCAATTGGCTGTAATATATTTTATAATTTAAACAATACTTTGTGTGTAGTGCACACTCATGTGCACTATATTAGAATTCTTGTTTTAAAGACAGGAGAGATAGAGTATGGTAGCTAAAACTAACATTGGTAAATAATGTTTAAGATCAGTTCAGGAATTAAATTAAGTTCCTCTTTTTTGCTTAAAAGTGTCAGAAGCATTGCATTCAACTTCATTTTTCACTGAGGATTTTTTTATGTTTTTTAAGCATAGTTGAATTATTTTTTTTACTGCTGCTCTTTGGATTTTCAAACCAACCAAAGGAAAACATTCATCTAAATTTACTTCAAATTTCTTTAAAATGTTTTTTTTAAATTAAAATTTCCTTTTAAATGTCTTATAAACACCCTGAGTTTTAGAGCTTTGGTTCTTAAAAATCTCCAAAAATGAATCTAATTTTTCTCAACAGTTTTGATAACATTTCTGTGGGCAAATTATTTTTTATTAAAGTCATCAATTTTAATATAAGATCTTTTTTTTATTTAATATAAGATCTTTTTTTTTATTTTGCAATAAAAAATTTTCATCTGCACATTTTTCTTTATTAATTTTTTTTTTAATTTAAATTTGTAAATTACCCTACTGTAGAACCTTGAAATACTGTGCATCAATATGCCACAAAATCACTTATATCGCAAATGCCCTCAGGTCCCCTCATAATTTTAAGAAATATATTTAAAAATCCAATTTTCTTTCACTCGCAAAATCAATCTCAGATTCTCCTATTTCCGTATCTGCTTCTGCACTACAAGCTATTTATGTTCCAAGAAAATCCGCACAACTGATCCTGCAGTCCGAATCTTTCTAGACTCTAATTACTTCCTTGTTTTTATTATTTTCTATGTACAAGTTTATTAAAACACTTTATTTACAATGAGGTGCATTAGTACTGCACTGTATTGTATTGCTGTCATTAATTTACATTTGGTTACAAATAAGTTTCATTTTATTATGGTAATGTGATAATGTAGGTGACGGTTTATTTTTTGTCTCAAAAGAGGACGCATACCAATGTAAGGCATCTGCAAAAACGTGTGCGTAAAAAAAAAGTGTACAAATTTGCTTGAGTATATTTGTTGCTGATTTGAAATAAGAATGGAATTCTTGGCAGAATATCATACACAATTTACTTTTTTTCAATCAACACTGTTTTAAGATCTGCGATTTGCAACTGTGCCTCTTGCTAATCTACAAATTAGTCATAAGGGAAAATAACTTGTGCACTCGGGCCATGCAAATATAAAATATACTAAATTGTTGTGCACGATTTAATTTAGCAGCATGATATTGCTTAAACAGCTCAACCCAGCGGCTTTTGGTTGAAGCATTCAGTGCTCCTTTCTATCTGGGACGTTTCAGTATATGTGGAACAACAGGACAGGATACCTGAAAACAGGGCTGCCCAATTCAAACCAGGATGTATGTTCACCCAAGAACGGATACAAGGGAGCAGCGATAGAAGTAATCATGCCTCCCTTGAAAGACCCTGCACCAGCAATTTTTCCGAATTGAAAGTGTAAATACAAGTGTAGGCCAATTTTGATGACGTTAAGGAAAGGAATGCGTTTCAAATCTTCTTCCCAGAAACTTTTCGGCATTGAAGTTTCGAAAAGGTAATTTTAGACTAAGGAGAAAGTATCGGTTCAGTGACTTTCCTCCAGTAATTTTTCGAAACTGAAGTAACAAAAAGCCCAATTTTAGAAAGCCTTCGATGAAGTTAGGGGGAAGGGGATTCGAAACATTACCCCTGAATTATTAAGACATTAATGTTCTAAAACGCAATTTCAGAATACCTCTTTCAAGGAAAAGAGAAAGGAGTAGGTATGGGGACCTCTTTAGCTAATTTTCTATATTTTAGTTGTTTTAGGTAAAAATGCTGACCCCCAAGCATGTGTAATCGGATGCATAGTAAAAGGTACGTTAAAAAATCAACCAATCATTCTTGGAACATTTCTAGATCAGCCCTTGTGGTCGCCTTAGTTACAAGGTGACCATGGACACCCACCCAGTGACAGCTGGGTGGAGTTGTTTTAGGAGTTTCCTACCACTAAATAAAATCGGGCATAACAATTTAATATATTTTATATTATCATTGGCCTTATACACTCATAACAGGTATATGTTCCCTTATGACTAATTTGTAGACTAGCGAAAAAGCACAAGTGTTGTTTTTAGGAGGAAAGCGAAAGGTGTTAGTACTAAAATTTGGTCCATGTGGCTCTCCAGGGAGATTGAAGAAGATCTCAATTATAAGCAGGCTGCTTTTCATCGGTTTAAAGAAATCAGTCAGTGTACAGGTAGATTCCAGTATTGTACAGCAAAGTTTTAAATATTTGGTATGGATTCATTAAAGAGAACTGGATTAAAGGTTAGCAAATACAGGGTTCGTACGGGTCATGGAAATCCTGGAAAGTCATGGAAAAAAAATAAACGAATTTCAGACCTGGAAAAGTCATGGAAAATTAATACTTTCATTAAAAGTCATGGAAATTTATTTCAAGTCATGGAAAAATGTCTTGGGTAGTAAGAAAATAACAATAGCTAATGAAGCGCTAAAAATATTGAGTGATTTAGTAATATTGCATGTAAATTGAACGATCTCAAAAACAAATCCGATTTTTGGAATCCAATTTCATCTGCTTCTGTAACAGCCGCTCGCCTATTTTCATAATGTGATTTTACTACTGAGGCATCACTAATTTTGAATTCACCATCATTTTTAGCACTTCTTATATTTTATATTTTGTAGTAGTAGAAATGCACGTTCTTGATTTTGCCACGCTCCTTCAAAAAGTGCAATTAAATTGCATGCGAGTTCATTTCAACACCTTGTAAAAATTCATTAATAATTTCATCAGAGTTTATCTCAATATGTTGAAGGCTTTAGAAATTGAAGACTTTAGTCAGGCAATAGGACATGAAAATAGGGGAATTATAATATTCTAAAACAGTGATGCCCAATATACAGCTCGCAAAACTGATTATTGTGTGGCCAGCTGAAATATCTGGTTTAGAAAAATGAATTTACTGAAAAACGTGGCTTTACTTTAATGAACAAATATACGGTCAAGTTACATGGGTGAGTTGTGCACTATTAACACCAAAGGGCAATATTTTTATGAAGTGAATTTATTATTGGAAACTTAGTAATAATGACTCACTCAATTTTTCTTCCATTATTACTACTCTGCCTTGTTTATTAAATATGTTTTAGACACTTAAACAGTGTATATTACATTTCACTATATTTTTACTTTACTTGGATTTATATGCTAAATACAAACAAGAATAATTGATTAGTTTCTGCTATGTGCACTTATTTTTTTTTTTCATTCACAAGTAAGTGCTCCAATGAGGTAGTGGCATTCACTAAAAAGTTTTTCTAAAGCCTATTTCCGAAAATAGGCAAGTTTGACATTAAATAGTACTATTCTCTTCGTGTAATAAGGTCATGAAAATTTTTTTGAAGTCATGAAAAAGTCTTGGAAAAGTCATGGAATTTTTTTATCCAAATTGAGTATGAACCCTGCAAATAACATTGACAGGACTCCTAAGAGGATTTTTTACTTATGCTAAGTCTGAGAAACTTCGAAATAACCATACTGGGACACTGGTCAATAAGCAATGAAATTTAATTCAAAAGGATAGAGGTGTTGCAAATGTTCTAAATTAACTTTCTTTCCAATGTTTTTAATGATAACTGTTTATCAACAGTTGACACAAACAAGACACGAGCTATTATACAGCTAGATACTAAACTATTGATCTGGGTGTCTTAATAAATCTGGACTTCAAGTTTAGTCAACAGTGCAGCATTGCAAATAACAAAGCCTATAGAATGCTTGGGTTTTCAATAGATCTATTTCAAAAAAATCAAAGAAGGTTCTCTTGTGCCTTTATATAGGAGTTTAGTAAGACCTCATTTTATTTGGAGTATGCTGTTCAGTTTTGGTCTCCTTATCTCAGAAAAGATATTTCTGTATTGGAAAGAGTTCAAAGAAGGGTTACTAGACTAGTAAAAGAACTTTCAGATTTAGACTATGATGCCAGGCTTAATATGTATAACCTGGAGCAAAAAAGAGTCTTAGGGGACAGATTCAGTTGTTTAAATTTATCAAAATGAAAGATGTTAATGGCTTAAATTTTTACATGGAAAGCAGTATGTTGGGTCATTGTTTTAAGTTATTTAAATCTCAAACTAACCTGTAAATTAGGAAAAAATTACTACTTTAGTAGGGTTGTAAGCATTTGGAACAGCTTACCAGAAGAGGCGGTAATGAGCAAGAGGTTGGATAGCTTTAAGAGGGCCATTCATCTTGATTGAGCACTAATATATTGACTAGGACCAGCCTTCCTGGGCCCAGAGCGTGTTGCTGGTCGTAACATTTGTATTTGTATAATACATAGGGCCGGATTTAGGGGAGGGCAAGCGGGGCTACTGCCCCGGGGCCTCCACAACAAAGGGGCCCCCACAATAAAATTTTTACAAAATATCCTAACTTTCACGGGTCGAAAATATCGGATATGTACATGTATATCAAAATATTCGGGTATATATCAAAGTATCGGATATTTTCGAAAAATATGATGATCTTTTCGAACTCTGATTAGGGGCCTCCCTTTTTTCGTTGCCCCAGGGCCTCCACACTTCCAAATCCGGCCCTGATAATACGTATAGATTATTTAGCTAATCTGCCAGTCCCTGTGGCATAATGAGGTTCTACTGTAGCTACATTACTTGGAGCACAATTTTACTTATAAGTTATTTGAAATGCCTACAAAAACACTTTGAATTTCACTACAGAACATTGTCATTATGATCAACTACTCTCCACCTTAAGCCAAATGATTATTTTGATTTTCAGCCACAAATAACTTATTTCCTTAAATCACCAGACCATCTTGTCTGAAGGTATTCCAGAATGTTTGATGCCACGAGGATACCTCTCTCTGATTTCAGACACCACAAATCATTTTGTGAAGCTAAATGGCTGGTTGGATGTCTTTTCGAGCATTAATTCTTTTCCCAACTGAAGCATTTAGCAGTTCAGTTTTTTTTAAGCAATCACGATTGCTTATTGCTTTCATTTGACCGTCCCTGATGTCCGGTTCCTTTTTCCGAATGGACCAGGGGCCTCTGCATCACCGCTGTCCACCGGAGGACAGAGCTGCTCCTCTGGTCTAGCCTCCACTAGCAGCACTGTCCACCGCCATTCCCTCCTCCTAGGCAGTGTCCTTCATACACCAACTCCTACATACACACACGTCTACACACAAACAAGTCCTTACACACATACACACACGTAACCGCCCAGGAGGAGGGGCAGGCCTGGGAGGAAATGATCCGTTTCTAGAAACAATAGCCTCCAATGAGTAGGGTCCTTTTGCAACTCGTGATTGCGAAAAACATAATTCAAATTCAAATTGTCAGAATTCAAATTAGATATATACACACACGCACACACACATATATATATGTATATATTATCTTTTTTTTTAATTTTTTTTTATTTTGAGGGGGGGGGGTTTATCTGGTTCCATCTCATACCAAATACCAAGTAGTCTTTAAATGGTCTTATGTCTGTTGTGCTCTGCTGGTAAGGGTCCAAGTTACTCCAGGTGTTAGTGCAGTTAACTTTAGCTATTCCATTGCATAGATGGATAAGTGTTATACCAAGGACGGATCTAGCTTCTCGTTTTGAAGGAGCCATTTCGGTAAAGGGGGGAGAATGCCATTGTTAAGTACCAAATTGGTACTTAACAATGGGGGGTGGGGGATTTTTCAAAAACTTTTTATTTAGCCATAAGTTACCGCCCCTAAGCCAGGGCTAAGGCAGAAAGAACTACATGCAATATATCGCAGCCCGATTATCACATCCAGAGACTGGAGTTTCGTTCTTATTAGAACTCATCAGTCAGGATTAGTGAATAACTGAGATCGAGAACTGGAGGCAGATGTCACCTCATTGAAGCTGAGAGTGCCAACAAACTGGTAAATAAAGTAACTTTCCAGCGAGTGTCTGCAGCATGATGTGGTTCGACTCATGAATTGAAGGCAAAGCTTGGGTCTGAACTCATATTTTATTTATTACACACACACCTAAACACACACATGCACACACACACACCTAAACACACATACGCACACACATACATACACACTAACATACACCTACACACAACTACCCCACACACACATATCCCCCCCCCCAACACACACACAAACACGCACACCTACATGTAATTTTTAAATGAAAGACCCTCCCAAATATGTCCCCCCCCCCCCACCTTTAAGTCTTAAAATGGAAGTTGATTGCAATCAAAGTGTTTTTCAATATTGTTGATCCCAAACTTTTGGACCTACAAACACTGGTACAATTAATAGGATTTATTTACCTATCTTTTAAAGATGATTAGTTGAAGCATTGCCATGATTTAATAGAGAATAATTGGTAGAGTTTAGGACCAAAACTGCATTCTAAACTGTGCCAATATAATATTCTAAAGTTAAACAGTTTTTAAAACATCAATGTGGAGCAAACTGTTTTTGTCAAGGTATTGTGATACATTAAACTCTGAAATGAATTATTCATAACTGTAGAATTGTTTTATTGCTAATGCAAAACTTGGTGCATATGCAATAAACCAGTTACATCTCTAATTATGTGGATCTTAGTTCATTTATGACTAATGAGAATTCTTTCCTTCTTTAATTCTTACAGGTTTCCCTTATGTCTGTGTATTATAGGTCTTGTAATCAGTATTCCAAAACGGAGAAAATAAAAGACTTTTTTTGAGCAATCACGATTGCTTATTGTTCTCACTTGACTGTTTTTGGCGTTCCTATGATTTTATTTTCACCCCACCTCCCTCTGCAGCACCTCCGTCGGCCGGCCGCCTCACGATGCTGCTCCTCTAGCGAAAACCGTCTCCAGGTTGAGTCACTTCCCTACAAACACACGCATACATACACACACCTACACGCACATACACACTTATATGCACACACACACCTAAACACACATATGCACACACACACACCTAAACACACATACACACACACTAACATACACCTACACACAACTACCCACACATGCCTACACACACATACCCCACACACAAACACCCCCCCCCCCACACACACAAACATATCCCCCACCCAACACACACACAAACACGCACACCTACATACACACACTCGTGATTGCGAAAAACATAATTTGAATCAAGATGTCAAAGCTCAAATTAATTTTTTTTTTGTTATTGAAGTTAATGATTTCAAACTTACAAAAAAAACAAAAAACATTTTAACACTAAAGAAAATGCTCCTTGAAACCAGTGCTGTAGTCGTAAAAGATATTTAGGGGAAACCGCCTTTGGGGTTTGGGGAGACTGGCCAAAAGAAAATGTAATTTGAAGCCATTACATTACATTAGTTTTATGGTAAAAAAACTAAATATTTTGGGGGTCAGCATTCCCCTCAACTACAGGACTGTTTGAAACACAACAAATGTGTCAACTCTTATGCTACAAATTTGTTCTCATAATCAGAGTCGTGCACAGGGTGGACTGGCCTGCAGGCCGATGCGCCCTCGAGCCTGAACACCTTTTTTTTATTTATTTTTTTTAAAAACTTTTTGGTGCATATTTCCAATTTTTTTTTTTAAATGTTTTTGAGCAATCACGATTGTTTATTGTTCCCATTTGACTGTCCTTGACGTTACACTGATATTATTTCCCTCCCCCCACCGTCCTCTCCAGTCCTGAGCAAATGTCCCCCCCGAAATCCGCTTCTGGTCAGTGCCATTCATGTCCTACACACACGCACACTCATACATACCCACATGCCTACGTGCATACAGAAGTCGATGCATGCACGTGCGCCTACACACACACGCCTATGTGCATGCACAAGTCTACGCACACATAAGCCTACACAAGCACGATGCACGCGCGCCTACACACAGACAACTATACACATGTAACCACCCAGGAGGAGGTGCAGGTTTGGGAATACAGTGAAACCTCAATAATTAGTCGACCGGTTAAGTGGTCACTCCGTTTAAGTGGTCGTTTTTCTTTGGTCCCGACAAGGTCTCATTCACAGTAATGTAAAATGACCCTCCTTTACTGGTCACCAAATTTAATTTTACCCGCTTAACTAGTCACTGAAAAGTTGTTTTCTAAAATTCCTATTCCTTACCGAATCTTAGAAAATAGTGTCGGACTTAGTTGAAAAGCTGTTTGATATTCATTTTTCCTTGAAATCTCGATTCTCGGTTCTGGTCATTCAAAACATACTTCTTGCTGTGACTCTGCCAAGTGCCGACAGGGTGGCGACAGATCAGGGAGATCAGGGAAAAGTCAGGGAACTTTATTAATCAGGGAAAAGTCAGAGAAATATCAGGGAATTCCGAAAAAATAACAAAAAATCAGGGAAAATTGATTTTATGATGAAAAAAAAAAATTCTTTTGCTTTACAAATTAAGTACTCTAATTCCTTACGCATTTTCCACCAATTATCTGTTCAAAAAAAAAAAAAGTAAAATTAATGAGATGCAATTATACACCGCCGCATATTTGTGCATCTTTTTTCCTCAACGTCAAAGTATTGAATCTTATTAACCACATGATGAACTTCCTAAGATTGCTTCTGTGTCTGTTAGGATGTTTATTTTACCTAGCTTGAAGTTTCCTTTAACGCTTTCAATGCTACGTAAAATAAACAACCATACAGGCAAAGAGGAAGCCTTCATTAATGCCTTAGCTCCTTTGCCTTTATTCTATTGTCTCGAAAAAAGTTAGCGTACAGTAATCACGATTTCAAGAAGAAATCTTTGGTTTTTGAATTAATACTGATGAAAGCTTAAAAGTTATTACTTCTTTGCATTTTTAATTTAATTTCTAAAATTGAACTTTCAATCAAATACCTGGAGAAAGTTAGTCAGTATTTAACATAACATCCGTTCACAAGGAACAAAAAACACAAAATTTAAAGCTTGATGAACGTTAGAAGAGAGAGTTCTTTTCCGTAAGCAACAACTTCATCAGTCAACATTGAAAGATTGTATTAATGTACCGTGACTACATTGAAATAAGTTGTTGTTATTAAGTAATGTATAAGTAAGAGAAAACAAATCAAAATAACTATCATTAGTATTTTCCCCCTTTTTAAAATTTCCAGTAATTTATAGACATTTCTTACATAAGCTATTGTTTTTCTCACAAAATTCTACTGCTATTCATAAATATTTGTAAGGCTTTTTTTTTCTTTAATTTCCCGCTCCACATAAGTCGTCACTCCGCATAAGTGGTCAAAAATTTTTGGTCCCTTGAGTGACGACTTAACGAGGTTTTACTGTAATTCCAATGAGTAGAGTCCTGTCTCAACTCGTGATTGCGAAAAACATAATTTGACATAAAAATATCGGAATTCAAATTAGTTCTTTTTTGTGTGTGATTGCTATTTTTTGCGCTCACAAACCTATGCGTCTTCACCTTGCTTTTTTTTTCTTTAAACTCGTAAACGTGTGTAACATCAGGTTTTGTTTTGTTTTTTGCGCCCTTTGGAGGCCAAAGTTGGCGCCCTCTTGCAAGACCCAGTCCCGCACCTTGTGGACACCTCTTGGCCCGAGCCCGATATTTTTAAAATGAGGGGTGAATAGATGTAGGGGTAAACAATATGGAAGGGGGCCCGTAAAAATCATTTGTGGCGAGCCCAAAATTTCTGTGCACGTTCCAGCTCGTTATGTTTTCCTCTCACCTTGACTATTTTTTCAAACGTTTACAGCTCATGCACTTTTAGTACAGTAAAAATAGGGGTCGGACCCAAACATCCAAAAAAAAAAAAAAAAAAAGCTAAACCTGGTGCAAATTGTTTATTACCCTCCCAATAAGAACAGGTAAAAAGTCCCACCCCATTGTGCGTCGGGTTTTGGAATGGGGGGCAACTAAAAATTGCTGTTTTGGGTATTTTCCCAGAAATTTTAGAGTAAATTTAAAGTGAGAATCATATGTTATACTAAATTTAAAAGCATGAAATTAAAGGTGTTTGACCCCCAAGAGGGATGACGTAACCCACCAATGCTACAGATCCCCCCTATCCCCGTAAAACGAAGCAGTACCCCCGAACCCCTCTCCATACCTTTCATATGGAAACATTATTTTATGCCAAGTTAAAGTTAGAAATCGAGTGTGTCCATTTTCCAAGATCGATGATGCACCTCCTCTCAAAGCTACAGCACCCCCCCCCCCCGCTCCACCAAATAAAATAAGTCCTCACCCCCCCCCCCCCCTTCCCTTTTATTTCAAGTAGAAGTATTATTTCATGCAAATCAAAAATGCATTAAATCAGGACTGTCCACTCCATAAGAACAGTAGCTCACCTCCCAAAACGAAATTATATACTAAAATATAATCCTTCCCCCCACCCCCTCTAATAGTGCACATTTGATTAAATGGCCAGAAAAATTACGCTGAACTGTTTTTTTGCTTTCAAATGATTTCTTCTAAGTTTCTAACAAAAAGTTTTCGTTATCAAGATGTTTTTTGGAATCTAGATCCTCAGCAAACTCGTTATTGTTGCAGCTATGTCTAACACAGTTTGTGCATATAATTCAGCACTTCAGTCCACTTTCAGACTTTTCAAACATTCACTATATCTAGTGAACTCCTCAGAGCAAGCACAAGGTTTGAGACGCAGAAAGTCTTCTAGAGCAGAAGGCTTGACAGTTGTAATAGGACGCAGATTATATTTCTGTGGTGCTTTCTTTGCACCCATCAAAAATGACACTAGCTTTCCCATACTTACAAATTACCAATACACTGCATTGCTGGCATATTTCCTTGAAGTTTACAGATCATTACCAAAAATATGATCAAGCAGGTATCTTCCATCTATTACATATGAGGCAGTGAAAAGCAAAGGGATGCAAGTGGGAAAATTAAAAATTTGGAGATAACCAGTACAAATGGTTGGTGAACCTCTCCTCTATGTTGAGGCAAGAGATGGTACTAGTAGACCTGGTAGTTGCTCTATACAGCATAATTTAGAAAAGAAAATCAATGAAAACCTACCTAGGATCTTATCTTTAAACGCCTTTTATTCAAAACTTGAAAGTGTCCACTTACATCCCTTTGCTTCTCACTGCCTCATATATGACACCAGCTGTTCGTTCTTTGATGGTGGATGAACCTTTTGCTTCAGATAATAGCACTTTAACTATACAAGATTTTTTTCCTTCTGAAACCAGATTCATCGAATACTAATGGAGGATCAGCGCATAACTCGTACCAAAAGTTTTTAACAATTTGTTATTCCATCTTTACTGTTCATACCATTCGGTGTAAAAGATGGTTTGGGCTTACACATCTTTACCAATAGTAACTACTCTCCTAACAGAAGCTAAAACATAACTGTTTACCTCCTTTACAAAGAAATGCCACAAAATTGTTTGCCTTTCAATATCCTTTGATGTTACTACCCGAACGTTAAAGCATCGCAACTCACCTTATCATCAGCGAGCGATAACACTACCAACTTGAGAAGGATGAACTTCTGGGGGCTTTAGAAACGGATTGTGATTTCCAAACTGAGAGACAAAAAGGTGTAAATATTTAGCATTCTATTGTTGTATTGCTTATTGCTCTCATCAAGACTTGTTCTATCGTTGAATCACTACAGGTTCTAGACCACCTGAATTTGTCACTGCGTTAGATCGTTGGACAGTCGATGTATTAGCTGATGTTTGATGTGATCAAATTTTTTTTTATCGCATAATGTACTCAAAAGTTTGAGATAGTGTTGAAAGTATATGTCCGCATATTTAGCATATTTCACATAACCAGCTGCGTAAAAGAGAGGCGGCTAGGTGTTTGCAAATGAGAACCCCCAACGACTTAGAGGGTGCAGAATTGCAGCATTGCCCATCTCACTATTGGCAATTTCGGTTTGTCCCCCCTTACGGTGATGGCAAAAGATTGTAGAATAGTTGAAGTTTGTTAATCAAGAAGAAGTAGATAAACTTTGGTCAATTTGGACTTTTTTTATGCTGCACACGAATTTTGTTTTCCAGCGCTCTAAACAGTTTAATAACTCCAGTCACAAATAATTTGGTTAATGAGCTCACTTAGATCTTTTAGAATTATCATTCTGACATTACTATATCATTGTGTGGCATTTTGTACTTCGGAAAAGTCTAAATCAGGGAAATTTTTTCGTGAACTTCACTGCAATAGTTGATTTTAGAATGTAAATTCAGGGCCCCCCCCCCCCAAAAAAAAAGGGAAGGTGCACCCCTTAAGTGGGACGGAGTATCCATCAAGAATAAAAGCCCTCAAAAAACAAAGAAATACCCCTTGAAAAAACTTCCTTAAAAATTCCAATGACGCAAAGCTACTCCATGACCCCCCCATTCCCCCCCCCCCCCGCCTGTACACCCCTGTTAATTAGATTTTTTTTCTGTTAGAGTTTATTATTTTACTATTATAGAGTGGTTTCTGCGAGGTTTGAGAATTTTTTTTAAGTAATAGAAATTATTTTTATTTAAATAGAGGATTATTTTGTCCCCCCCCCCTTCCCCCCAAAACCCGACGCGCAAATTGCTGGGACTTTTTACCCCTTCTTGCTGGAAGGGTAAGAAGTAATTTGCAACAGGTTTCACTTTTTTTTTTGGATGTTTGGGTTTGGCCATTTTTTGGCCTAATTTTACTGTACTATTTGTACTAGAAGTGTGCTCCTCAAGCTTATCAACAATTCATTACAAGTTGAGGCAGTGAGAAACCTAGGGGTGGAAGTGGAAGTTTTAAAGTTTCTAATAAATCGGGTTTAAATTTCTGGTCCTTGGTAGACTTTGAGGGAATTTTTTTTCAAAATCATGCTGTATAGCAGTACTTATTACTTGTACCAATGCAGATGAGAGATTCTCCTATCATTTGTACTGGTTATCTGCAAATTTTTAATTTTGTCACTTACATCCCTTTGCTTCTCACTGCCTCAATTGTTATATAACTGTAAGATACATGAACTTTCATTCATGAGGTACGTAACTTTAAAAAAAAACAATTTGTCATGGCAAAAACTCATGAAAAATTTGCTTGGCCGTATAACTTTAGTTTCCAGCAAAGCGAACAACCTGAATTTTCATTTGAGCAATCACGATTGCTTATTGTTCTCACTTGACTGTTTTTGGTGTTCCTATGATTTTATTTTCCCACCAGCACCCTCCGCAGCATCACCGTCGACCGGCTCCTCACGATGCTGCACCTCGAGCAAAAACCGTCTCCAGGTTTCGTCAATATCCTACACTTACACGCATACATACATGCACCTACACACATATTATATACACCTACACACACATACATGCACCTACACACATATACATATATACACCTACACACACATACATGCACCTACACACACATACATGCACCTACACACATACACGCACACACACAAACACACACACCTACACACTCACATACACACAACTACCCACACACTCATGCCTGCACACAGACACAAACACATATGCCTACACACACGTACATACCCCTCCCCCCCCCCACACACAACTACCCACACACTCATGCCTGCACACAGACACAAACACACATGCCTACACACATACACATACCCCCTACACACAAACACACGTACCCCCTACACACAAACATACACGCTACATACACATTACACACACTCGTGATTGCGAAAAATATAATTTGAATTTAAAATGACAAAATTCAAATTACTATTATTATTTTTTTGGAGTCTGTTTATGGTAAAGGGAGGATTTAATGCCGTGATTGCTGCTCATAAGACAAATGCAGATAAGCTTATTGCATTGAAGAGGGAGGGGTGGTCTTGAGTATGCCATGGCCGAATTCTCTTATCAGTCCGTCCCTGTTTCTGTCTCCCTCCGTTTCTCAGTTATGTCATCTTAAAGTTGGAGAGTCCTTCATGAAGAACGCTGTTTTTGAATTAGTTAAAAACATTCTTAGATCCGAAAACTTGTAAAAAAAATGTCACCTGAATCACTTCTGTTTACCGTTTTTCAAAATGGAAGTGTTTTAAGTGAAAAACTATAAAAATAACTACATTAACTAGCAATCTACCCTGCCATATTTTGTACGTTTGCTAAAAAAGGTAAAATGTTATTTATTTGAAGAACCATTAAGTCAGTGCTTCTCAACCTTTTTTACTTTGCGTCACACTGAAGAAATTTCTAGATCAACGGGGCACATTAAAATTAATTTCGCAATGTTAATATAGAAATGTTTTTATCTTTCACAGGTAAAAAGACTGGGGGGGGGGGACTTTTTTCATATAAATAAAACAATTATAACTTACGTAGTGTATTTAAATTTATTTAGAAAGTAGAAATATTTGGAATGTATTGAAGTTGATAAACAACAGAACTTCCTATATCAGACTTTACAGAAAATTATACTTGATATGTTTCAAAGCATTTCTGTCAAACATGTCATTAAAGTGCACGCTGCAGTTAAACGATTTATCAAAAAATGTTTCAAGAAAGAAGCAAGCAAGAAATTAAAACCAAGCACCTAATTTCCGTTTGACACTAATGAGACACTTGAGCCCTGCCTTGAGGAGCAAAGCCGTTTGATGTTCGGCTATATACTGGAAAGAGCTACACGAAGTTCTTGATCAGGCTCTTAAAAGATGACTTCTTGCTGTTTTTTTTTTTTTTTTTTTTTTTTTTTTTTAAATAAGTGTGAGGGTTGAAAAGTTGAGTTCGCAAAGATATGTAGTTGAAAATGATAGCAGCACATCAATAGCAAGACAAGAGATGGTGGTATACTCATTTTTAACCAGCAACCAAAATTCGTCCAGAAGTTCTTTGCTCAACTTAAGTTTAAGGGGTCTAAGGACCCTTAACCTTCAAAATTTTCGATTTTCTGGAAAAAATATATGTTATGCATATTTTAATTCTGAACAATTTGATACCTTATTTATTACCATACGCCAAAAACTTTTCAAGTTATTGTAAAAATGCGTAAACTTTCCCCATAGAGATTTATGTTAACAGCAGCTGTTTAAGCCTCTTTTTCTCAGGTGCCGGTTTCTTCGGCTTTCTCGTTTTGCGCGCATAATATCTCAGAAAGTTTCTTATATATTTCCGTAAAACTTTTCATACTTGTTTGTCTGGTTTATATTTATGACCTGAACCTAAATTTGTTTAATTTTTTTTTAAAATTATTTATTTATTTTTTGAAATTTTACAAGTCATAATCAAAAATTTCCAAAATTTTGGGCAAAAAAAAATATATATTTTTTAATATTACCTTTCATTTTTAGTTAAAATTTAGGTTCAGATCATAAATATATTCCAGACAAACATGTATAAAAGGTTTTACGGAAATATATAAGAAACTTTCTGAGATATCATGCGCGCAAAACGAGAAAACCGAAGAAACCGGTACCTGAGAAAAAGAGGCTTAAACAGCTGCTGTTAACATAAATCTCTGTGGGGAAAGTTTACGCACTTTTACGATAACTTGAAAAGTTTTTGGCGTATGGTAAAAAATAAGGTATCAAATTGTTCAGAATCAAATTATGCATAACATATATTTTTTCCAGAAAGTCGAAAATTTTGAAGGTTAAGGGTCCGTAGACCCCTTAAAAGTATGGTCGCTCTTGAGGTCCATAAATTCTTCTCGCGACTTGAGGCAAAGGTCTTTAACTGGTGCATCCGCAGATGAAGAGAATGGAACGCAAATCCAGTCATACTGTTCCATGTTAATATTCTTAAAGTAGTGCTTAAACTTGTCCTGAAGTATGACTAAATGTTCTGCCACCACATTCAGCAGCTTTTCTTCCAAAGCCATTTCCTTTACATACCATGCTGACGGTTGAACATGTCCAATGAGCCACGATCTACTTCTCTCCACAGCTAAATTTTTGATTTGAACCCGTTTAGTTTGTCAATACATGTAACCCAAATTCTATCTTCTATTCCTTGCATTTTCCTATTCAATTCGTTAAGGTGTTCAAAAATGTCAGCCATGTAAGCTAGTTTCGCCAGACAATATTTATCTTGCAACAAACTGGCGTACTGCATTTCGTTTTTAAAATCAAAAATTGTCGTACCTCGTCCCTCAATTCGAAAATTCTTCATAGTACCTTACCACATGAAAGGCAGCGAATCTCTGTATGAAGAAGTAGGGAGTGGTGATCTGCCACCAGTTCTTCACAAATAATAACACATGCTTTTGTGTGGCTTATAAACTCTTCTTTCTATTTAAAAATGGGACGTTTTTTACGTTTTTAACTAAGAAACGTTGTAAAAGAATGATGAACGATTCATTTGATACGAAATACTCTCTTTATTATCGTATTTGCATGGGTTTAAGCCTCTTTGGTTCCTTATCAGAAACATGGTGAAAACTCGAATTCTCTTTTTATTTTCCCCGTTTCTCGGCATTTTCCATGCATTCGTAAGTCTTTTTAAGCCCTAAACATGTTCATTATGCGCATGAAAATCCAGTAATCCTTAAATAAAACGAGTTTTTTTAGCACTACTGACACTACGTAATTGGTCAAAATACCCGCAGACGGACAGCTGATGAGACCGTTGCCATCCGTAGTTCTCTGGTAGAAGCAGGGACGTAACTAGAGGGGGGCAGACGGGGCGCGTGCCCCGGGCGCCAGATTTTGGGGGCGCTAAACTGACTAAATAAATGCTTAAATTTAACTTTTAAAAATAGTACAAGTTATTAGAAGCCACCCCCCCCCCCCCCCCCAAAAAAAAACACGCTGTGCAGGCGCTGGCAGAAAGTTTGCATGGTTTGATGTGGATAAAGGGTGGGAAGGATAGACAGGGAGAGAGTAGGAGGGCGCAGTAAATAGCATGAATGTGTTTTTCTCAGAGTGAGTATTTGTTATATCTTATCTAAGAATTTTCCTCTCGGAGGAGGAATATGGGAGCTAAGCTGAGGGAATACCACCAATACAAAACAGCGGAAATGCTCAAATGTCCTTTTTCTACACTTAAACGTCATAAAGCTGTCAACATGATGTCTTCCTCTCAGCTTTTACAATGACGAGAACTTGTCTACCCCATCCCAAGGGCTTAAGGGAAAATCGTTACAGGTTCCCTTGGCCGTAGCCCATGGCTTAGGAATTGGAGCCACTATCTTTATCCAACACAACCATTCTCTAAAGAGTATCTTCTCTAGCTCGTACCACGAACTTTTTTTCTGCTTTTTACTCCGTTCTCAGGATATTTTTTGCTCATCGGCTCATCCTGTATAGTTTTAAATCAATTTTAAGATATGTCGAAAAAACTATTTGAAACTGAATTCAGAAAGAGAGCGAACAATCTTCATCTTATTTATCATCGTGGTTAAATGTTAAAGGCGTTAGGAGAGTAGGTAAGGCATTGTTTAGATAATTTGAATGGATGTAATACAAGTTGTTGAATTTTATAATTTTTCTCATTCTTGCAAAAAAAAATCTCGCACTATAATAATGGAGATTCAATTTAAAGTTCGGGAGGCTGCCAATTTTTCTTTAGAAAATACTAGAGTTATTTTGAGGATAAATTGAACTAAAACGATAAATTTTCGACTTAGTTTCAATATATTTTTTCCACCCACACAATATTTTAAATATGCTCAAATCAGTAACGTCAATCAATGTGTCAGAAATCAGCTATTTTTTACCGCTCTAAACTTGAATTTTTCTTTGGTACTTTTGATGCATATTTATCATTACAGTAGAGCCTCGTTTATCTTGCTCCCGTTTATCCAGATCTCCAGCTTATCCAGATCAAATTTTTAAAGTTAAAAAATATATTCACTGAAAAAATTATAATTCTAAATTATGATAGCCGGAATGAAACTCTCAATGTACCAAATATTTGCTCTTTATTTTGATTAAATACACAACTCCTGCATAGGACGTGCAATAAATTATAGTCATCTAATAAACAACATGGCACATTTGGAGTGTCATTCCTACACCACAGCAGCTGAACTATAAATGACTAAGTGTTTGCGAATAACAATCCTATGTAATTTTGTTACAGCGTTTTTTGCTGTTATAAAAGATAAGTCTGCTTATTTATGAATGTGTTTTATAAATTACCCGGATTTTCGTTATCCGGATTGCCTTTGGTCCCCGCTAGTTCGGAAAAATGAAGTTGTACTGTAAATGAAAATAACCTGAACGGAAGCGCACTGAAAACATATATTATTTAACATTTTTAAGATATGTTTTTTTTTTTTTTTTTTTTTTAAAGGTTAACAAAGAGTTTTGATCTCAAGCACATTAGGTTTCTGTTTTTCTATTAACTGTTTCTTAGATGTATACTATATACCAGAGTTGGGGGACGTGCGTCCTTTATAAAAATTAACTCTTGTAGTAATTAATATTTAACTGTACAGATCGCGAAAATTTAAAATGTGTTGCACATAAAATTCTTAAGATAGAGCTTGAATAGGATAATCTGTCCTTTTGAACTACAGTAAGATGTCAGCTTAAAGTCAGGATAAGCCAAGTATAGTAACATTCAATTAATTTCAAGTAAGAAACAAAAACAAACAACCTAGTAAATTTTTTTTCGGATTTAAAATTATTTCACGCATTATTGCGATATGTTGCTCTTTTGTAGTTGAATATTGTTATTTTTCTTGCGAATTTCTTCATAGTAGTATATTAAAATACCGAAAAATAAATAATTGAAAATCTTTGTTTTATTGAAGTTATAATTTTTAATTTATTTTTTTAAAGCAATATTGCAACAAGTTGTGAAAAACTCTTGAGGAAATACAAAAATATTTTTCCTTGAATAACTTCGTATGTAAAATAATGAATAAAATACTTAATGATTTTTATCCCCTGTCGCTATTTTTAAAAAAGCAGCAAAATCAGTAATAAAGCTATATAAAAATTCATAATTACGTAAAAGCCGCATTTATAAGGCTTATGGCATTATAGGCAGCTGACTCCTTTATCACTGCCTAATTCAAATATGGCTTCCAGTGGTGAAACGGTTTAAAAATGATACCAAATGGAATGTTATTTATCTATTTGTTCTACTGGTTAAAGAGTAATCACGGTGTAACGAAAAGTTACATTACAAGACATGTATAAATTGCAAATGCATTTTGTGTAAAATTCGTCCTTGGCTCATATGAGGCAGTGAGAAGCAAAGGAATGTAAGTGAACATTTTAAAGTTCTGAGTAAAACGCGTATAGCCTAGGTAGGCTTTCATTAATTTATTTTTCTAAATCATGCTGTACAGCAGCACCTACCAGGCCTACTAGCACTATCTCTTGCCCCAAGACAGAGGAGGGGTTCACCTACGATGTGCACTGGTTATCTCCAAATATTTAATTTTGCCACTTGCATTCCTTTGCTTCTCACTGCCTCAAATGCAGCCGTCTTCTCCGTGATTCTGCTCCATTTGCGTTGAAATTTGATAGAATTAAATTTAAGATTTATTTAAGATCTTAATTTAAGGTTTAAGTTCTTGTTTATTGTATATAGTTAACCGTCTGGTGCGTTTAGCCCAATATGATATTCTGTCGTGCATATACTGGAGCTTAAACATCCTCTTTTTAGTCTGTAGTTTAATTTTTTGGTCTTTCGACCATACTTATTGAATCCTCCACGGCTGATGAGCTCTTGATTCAACCTTTCAAAATTTTCTATTAATTGCTGCTTTTTTTCTCATCATTATTACTCTTAAAAAATTGTTTAAAACTTGTTATTTGGCTTGTATATTTTATATATTTACTTGGCTTTTTAGTTTTGCTGTGTTGCTCATCTATGAGCTTTTGGTTCGGTTTTTTTCAATATTCTTCACTTGTATTATAATAATAATAATTATATATATATATATATATATATATATATATATATATATAGGGAGCGTGTATTTTCTCTGTAATGTACGTAAGGAGCTCTGGTGTTGACGTTATGAAGTTTCTCGAGGATTTTTTTTTTGCTTTGTTTGTTTTGTATGGGGGGGGGGGGCGCCGAAACGAGGTCTTGCCCCTGTTCGAAAATGACCTAGTTACGTCCCTGGGTAGAAGTCTCGTCTATAGTAAAAGCTACGCTTTGTAGTGACGCCTTCGGTGCTATTTCCCTGGTTATTTCCTACCACTGCTTTGCACGCGGTCTTCAAATCAGGCTCGGATCCGTACCCGCAGTGCGGCCCACGTCCTTAAGGAACTCAACGGCCCAAGAAATTGAAGTAAAATATGGAATATATATATATATATATATATATATATATATATATATATATATTAATGTGAATTTTTGGCATCTTAAATTCAAATTATGTTTTTCGCAATCACGAGCGTGAATATGCGCGTGTGTGTTTGTGTAAGCGCATGTGTGTGGGTGTGTGTATGTATGCATGTGTGTGAGTGTTGTGTACGCGCGAGTGCGTGTAGGCGTTCGTGTGTGTGTATGTAGGCATGTGTGCAGGCATGAGTGTGTGTATATGTGTGCGTAGGTGTGTGCGTGTGTAGGTGCGTGTATGTATGCGTATGTGTAGGATATGGACGCAACCTGGACACTGTTTTCGCAAGAGGAGCAGCAACGTGAGGCTGCAGAGGGTGCTGGCGGCAAAATAAAATCAGCGTAACATCAAAAACAGTCAAATGAGAACAATAATAGCAATCGTGATTGCTCAAAAAAAAAAAAAAAAAAAAAAAACATCTAAACATATTAACGTCACAAATATACATTGTTGGCCTGAGAGGCCGTACAGCTTTTGTTGTGGGGGGGGGGAGCAAAAGCTATAGATCTGGGCCTGCTTGTAATCCCAGTGTATCACAAAAGGCGTGATTTTTAGCATGACGTAAAAAATACGCAATATCTACGTCACAACCGATCACGTGAGCGAAAATCTCGATCTCGCAAGCTGACGAGCTTGGAATGACCGTCTAAAAAAAGATATATTTGATTAGATGACCAAAAAAGTCTAAAAAATGTTAACTGTGAAGGATTATTTTGTATAATTACTTTGTCGTTTGAAACATAGACTTATAAAATTAATATCGAATCAGCTTGTAAGGATTTTTACAACAACATTAAAACCGAAAAAACTTTTCAAGAAATAGTCCTTGCTAATGAAAGATACATGTAAATATTTTTCAAGTTTTTATTCCTCCTTCAAAGTATTTCTGCTTACTAAAGTAACTAATACGTATAAACGTGTAAAAAAACAATTACCTGCTTGTATCATTGATTGTTAACCCTGGTTAAGGCTGATAATTAGTATTTATTCATAGCATTGAGAATGAAATACCCTCTAAAATACGCAAAGAACCAGCCAGGGGTGTGTTCCCTTAAGGGGTGTTTGTGATCCGAAATTTCCAAATATTTTGGGCTGACAACACATTTTAAAGCTGAAAAATTGTTTAAAAAAAATGAAACCTTTTGATATGTTTCTTTTTAATAATTTCTGTTTGCATGTTGCAAAAATTTTTACGGGGAGGGGGGGGGGGGTTGAATTCCTCATAGTTTCTGAAAATTTCACACTGTCTTCAGAAAATTTTACTTGAGTCCACTATCACCCCCTGGTTTTCTCTTGAATACTCGCGACAGGGGGGGGGGGGGGGGGGTCCCGTGTCCTGGTTGGTCATTTCAGAAATCTGGCAAGCCTAATCGTTTGCAATGCTACACATATTACATCTCCAGTTTTTGCAATGTGGTAGGCAATGGTGGTGTATTAGGCTTGCCAGATTTCTGAAATGTTCAACTGGGACACTGGGAGAGAAACCTCTCCGCCCCCCCCCCCAGTGTCGCCGGGGTATTCAAAAGAGTTCACGCCCTTGGCTGGTTTTAAAAGCATTTTAGACGGTAGCACATTCTCAACGCTATGAATAAATGGTTACTAAATTTTGAAACAAAACCAGGAATAATAATACATGACCCAAGCACACCCACAGACAAATTTAAACATTTTATTTCCTATACGTTAATAATTTCAAGTTACTTAAGGAAGGAGAAACACTTTGGGTAAGGAAAAAAAATTAACTATATTTGCATGTACTTTTCATTAGCTAGAACTCTTTTTGTTTTAATATTGTTGTAAATACCTTCAAAAGCTAATTCAATATTAATTTTACATATTGATGTAGCAAATGACAAAGTAATTAGCCTAAATAATCCATCACAGTTAATTATTTTTCGACTTTTTTGGTTATGAAATTTATCCTTTTCTGGGGCGTCAAGTAAACCAACCGGGACACCGGAATTTTGTCTGAAATCCGGGACGTCTGGCAAGCCTAGGCATAAAGAACCTGATCAGTAGGGTGTCGAACTCATGACTGGCGTCTTTCGGGTTCTATACCACACAGCTGATGATCCTCCGCGTTCGTGAATGGTGACTGGAGCACGTTAAATATGGCATGCTCGCTAAGTTTTCCATGTACTCCTTTGGGTATTAACTGAAAATAATTTAATGAATCTGGATTTTATGATGACCGCATAAAGAGAAAAACAACAGTTTATATGCGTTCTTTAATCTCCTTCCTTTTTTCTTTTTTGTACATCTCAAAAACTATTTCTCCTTATCAGTAAAGGGGGGTTTCTTAAATATTAAAGTATGTTCAAGTCATACTTTCTTCAAAATATTGGGAACACGTGAAAGCTGTAAGTCTCTTTTAAAGCCATGCTGCCCTTTGAAAACGGCAAGATTTTTTCTTACACTTGAATAAGCAAGCACGAATAAAAAAAATATCAATACCAAAACTTTTGCCATTTTTCAAAATTTCCAGCTTTTGTTCTGGAGGGTAGAAAGTAATTGCGCAAGTTGGCGAACAAAGTTTCAGTTAGTAGTGCTCTTTATTTTTCATTTTCTCAAGGAAATGTATCAAAAATAAATTATATCAGGAATAGATAAGCTTTTACATTTAAATGATGAAAAAACGATTGTCCAGGAATTAAAATTGTCGAGCAATCTTAAAAGGAATTTTAAATTCTTAAAAAAGAGGGGAGGTGGGAATCAAGGGAAGGAACCTCGTACGAGAACAATATAGTATATGTTGAAAGCTTCTTTAGGCACTTAAATGTTACCACAAGTATTTAAATATTTTGAAAAAAGAAAAGAAACATTTATTAATGAGTGCCTTTCATACATTTCATTTGTTTTTTATAAGTTTTCTTCCGCTATTGTTGTTACAGCTCGACCGGAACGCTTGTCACCTTCAACAACCTCTTGAATGTCGACCTCTTGATAACTTGTTGCGCCTTTCAAACATTTGATCGCGTGACGTGCCAACCGCCTCTTTTAACAATTTGACTATGTCAGGGGGATTTTGTTTTTAATTTCACGTGGAATTTAAAATTTATGCGCTTTTCGATTTTAAGCTCGTCGCACTTCACATAACAGCGTTTTGCTCAAACAAGAACATAAAGCAAACGGAACTACATTAAAGTGACGGAATGACGTGCCGAAGTCTTAGAGCAAGCATCAGTAAATGGAGGGAGCAAGCCCAACCATTTGCTTAGCAAAAGCTGAGGCACAGACCCCAATTCACGTGACACAACAACGACGAATGGTTGGCGAGTTTTGCGTGAAACTAGCAAATGAAAACTGATTTCTTCCAATGCTTTGCTTTAAAATCAAGCACGTGACTTGGGATTCTTGCTTCAATAATGAAAGTCTTCACTCTTTCCATTTTATCTCTTATCGTTGGCCCCAGCACCGTAAGTATCTAAGTCATTTCTAATATATTTTCATGCATCCACACCAAAACTAATGTCTAGCGCACGCGTAGTCCGGTTATTTTATCGTCACCTCTCGTGTACACCATTTTTCTGTTTTTATGCGTGGATACTATGTTTTGAATTAATCTTCTGAGTTTAAAACTTTTTAAACTGGGTTCAAATAAATCTTCATTTTGTTCAATGTTAAACTTCATCCTTCTCACTGTTTTGTTGTTGTTCCCTTGAGCCAGTTTGGCTGGAATTTGAGGTGTGCTGCTTCATTTTTCCAAATGTATCGTAATTTGGTATGAAATCTGACTTCCACAGAGCACACATGTCATAAGGACCCGTTAATAGGGTGGAAAATTATTCACAGTTCAACACATTAACAAGAGGAAAGGACAAGGACAGGAGAGAAAGTACAATCCGTGCCTGCGACGAGACTCGAACCCACACTCTCCCCGTCCGCTGTCAGTTTACTCTGACCCCCTAGGCAACGGCGCCATATGCAAAATTTTAAGACTGGGGAGGGGGAGGAGGGAGTGCTCAGATATTTTCCCTATGGTCAAGCAGGGCATTTTCCTCATGGAAACCGATTTCAGTGCACATTAGAGTTATTAAAATTTGACATTATTTTAAATAAGTTATTCACTAATGGCTGGAGAAAAAATATTTTTATATTTTTGCAAAGAAAAATGTACTAAGGGGGGCATTTATTAATTACGTAAGGATGATTTTGGCGATTTTGTAGGAAAGGTGGTTTGGTGTGCTCCCAAAATTTTTCAATTTTGAAATCACTTTTAAAATATCTTTGGTGATATTAATGGATTAAAAGCTTCTTCCGGAATTTTTTCGAAATAGGGCTTCGCTTGTAAAAGGCAATTTTAGGCTATCTTTGGAGACATTAGGCGAGAAGGATCACTCTAGGAAAAATTATGAAATTGAAGTCTTGAAGGCACAGTTTCAGGCTATTTTCAATTGCCTAAAATTTGCATTATTTTAGTCAACAAATAAAATTATTCAAATTACATTAGTGACTAACCCTGATGGGTAGTGCTGCTCAGATTAGTATACGAAAGTAAAAGTAAATTTATTTTTAAATTTGAAAATGAGTTAGTTTTATCGATTTTTTTAAAGAACAAATTTGAATGATGTTAAAAGAAAACATGCAAGTCTCATGGAACCCCTGAGAGAGCTCCGTGGAACTCTGGGGTTCCGCGGAGCACAATTTAAGAAACGCTGCCGTAAGCAATCAAAACATATGCTTCGTTGTCAGAGGAATCAGAGCAAAAGCACTCATCCAATCCATCCTCTACTCGAAATTCCATGCAGAATGCTGTAGTTCTTCTTCCAGTGGAGACAGCAAATTATGCTGCCCCTTTTCCAAAACAGCCTACAAAAATACGACGTAAAACTCAGGCTCAACGCATTGCTCGAGACGCGGAAAAAAAAAAAGAGAGAAAGAGAGAAAAAAAGAAAAGAGAAAGAGAGAGAAAATATCTACTGTGAAGTTTTTTAATATTCAATGTTTTATTAAAGTCAAAAAATATAAACTACAAATCTGAGTTTTTTACCGAGCAATGTTTAAATCAGCAAGTATACCTGGTATCTGGGTAGGTACGTATAAATGTTATTGCATTAAATTTCTATCAAATGTATGTAGATCATTTCGTTTGATACATATTTAAGTTATATCTTTTTTAATAATAAACCAACATACTATATACATAATGGCATTTATTTACATTTGTGTAAGAAAATAAAATTTTCATTTGATTTTTAAGTTACATTTAATTCATTTATTTCAAATTTATGTCAAGTGTATACACGGTATTTATTTATGTTTGAAAACAAAATACGTATATTATTCACTTTGCAATAAATATACTTCGTAATAACGTATCTACTCCGTATTATGTCGAATCTGTAGTTATTGGCCATTCAATAGTATATTGTGCAGTTACTGCTAATTACCAGTCAAAAGTGTATGAAAATTACTAGTGCAAAGAGCAGGTAAACGGCAGTATCTGCTTTAATCAAAATTTTGATTGTGAAATCAAAATGAAACAGATTACATAAAAAATATTTCGATACAAACATATAGAATCACCTAGAATCAAATTTCAATATTTTATTGATGTTTGTGGGAAATCGAAAGCGCGTTGATTCAAATATCTCAAAAACTCATTGTTGTAGATACTGCCGTTTACCTGCACACAGCAGCATACACAAACGCACATAAGCCTACATACACCTACACGCTTGCACACACATGAATGCTTACATGCAGGAGCGTACTTACACACACCTGCAAACATACACTTACACACACGCCTACATATGCACGCCTGCACACATGCACGCATACATACACGTACACCTGCACACGCATGAACGCTTACATATACGTACACCTGCACACGCATGAACGCTTACATGCAGGAGCGTACTTACACACACACGCCTACACACACAAACACACATAAGCTTACATACACATACCGGCCTACACATGAACACTTAGATGCGAAAGCGTACTTGCACACACACGCATACATACACACCCACACACACAAGCCTGCACGCATACATACACAAACACACATAAGCCTACATACACATACACGCCTACACACATGAACGCTTATATGCAGGAGCGTACTTACACACACACACACACATACATATAGAAACACACACACGCCTACATACACACACGTCTGCACACATGCACCTATAAATACACAGACACACACAAGCCTATATACACAAACGCACCTGCACACACGTACGCCTACACACACATGAACGCTTACATACAGGAGTACTTACACACACACGCACACACACACGCACACACACACACACACACACCATAACACCTATACACATACACACGAGCGTGTACATACATACACTCAAACGCGCTTGTACATACACAGACACGTGCCTACCCTACACAAAGACACGTGCTTCACACGCTCGTGATTGCGAAAAACATAATTTAAATTCAAGATGCATGAAATTCAATTTTTTTTTTTTTCTTTTTTGCGTTTGTAGGGGACAGGGGATGACATCACAAAATACCGCGCCGGGTATCACCCGTGCTAGGTACGCCACTGAGTATATTACTACGCTTTTTCTTGCCTCATGTGAATATAATTTAATCATTCTCTCTGAATTAATAGACCCGTAAAAAGCTATTTTGTATGCACAATTAGAACATATTTTTTGCTTAGGACTAATAGGAACATAATTTAAAAAATGTTGACCGAGTGAGAATATTATTAAAAGTACGATTTTTGCTCAACCTAGTAAATATACAGTGGCTCCCAAAAGTGTTCGTACACCTACGACTTTCAATGAAATAGGACCCTCTCCATTCGTTAGAATTAATGTTTCGGAATAGGTATTTAATTATAAGATCTATGAGCAATTTTCAACAAAACTACATAAACACTTTTTTTAAAAATATTAAAACGTAATTTTTTAAAAATCAAAAACCAAAAAGTGCCGGAAATTTTATCTCACAAAAGTTTTCGCACACTTTAAAAAATGTCTATATATTATTGAATAATCTAACTTTATATTAAGTAATTATTTAGTAGAATATCATGCAATACCAACAACACTTGTTAAACGTCTGGGAATAAATTTCATTCTTTTTTCTTTTTTCGAGCAATCACGATCGCTTATTGTTCTCACTTTACGATTTTGAATTGATATGATTTTATTTTCCCACCAGCACCCTCTGCCAGCACCACCGTCGCTTCGACCGGCCTCACGATGCTGCTCCTCTTGCGAAAACCGTCTCCAGGTTGCGTCCATATCCTACACACACACGCATACACACACACTCATGCCTGCGCACAAACACAAACACACACTCCTACACACACACATACACATACACACACACCACCGCCTACACACACACACGCACGTACACACACAGCACTGCATACACAACACGCACACACATGCATACATACACACACACACACGCTCGTGATTGCGAAAAACATAATTTGAATTCAAGATGCTAAAAACTCAAATTAATATATATATTATTTTTATTAATTAATTAATTAATTAATTTTTTTGCGTAATTTATGAGTAACTGTTCAACCACACTTCGAATCTTGTTGTTTCTAGCTCTATTTTCGTTTCAAAGCTGTATTTTCGTAATCTAGCTTCCAAATATCTCTAAATATATTACATTAAGCTCAAATCTGGAGATTGAAGGGGTATTTTCTAAACTTTAGGACAATTTTTAAAGCACTAGACTTAAACTCTGAAAACCGTGTGCTTCTAATCGTTATCTTGATAAAAAACAAAGTTGTTTCCTATAACCAAATTTTTGGCAAAAAGTTTAAAATTGGTTTTTAAAATATTTAAATGAACAGCATGATTCATTATTTCATCAAAAAATTACAAACTACCAAGTCCTGATGCTTATATGCGCCCTCACACAAGAACACCTTCACTGTCCTGATTAACTGGTCCAACTAAGTTCTTAAGATTAAATTCCTAATTTTTTCTTCTATTTACATATATACAACAACCAAAAATTTTAAATTCATTTTTATCTGTAAGTAAGACGTAATTCCAAAACGTTTTGAGCTTATTTATCATTGATTTTGCGACGAAAAGCGTAAACTTTCTGTTTTTCGCATGGCCAAGAAAATTTCTGCGGGAACAGGTCCCATTTAATCCAGCTAATCAGAGAACTTGGTGAACACTTTTAGATGAAAATTAAATGTAAAAATGTTCATTTCATTCTGCAGAAACCTTTACAGCACTCAAATGTGTATTTTTCATAAATTTTTTAACTGTAAATCACCGATCACGCTTTGTTAACATTGCCAGTTGATTTTTTCTTACCTTGTTTTTGGTCCAATTCTTTTCTGTGAAGTATTTTATCAAGTACTCTACTATAGAATGGAATAAATTAACTAATTTAAAGACATTTCAAACCAATTTATCGCTACTGTGATGAAGAAATTCAAATTTCGAATGGTATTTGTGTTTTTTTGCGAATACCAGCCATCTTAAAGTAATAAGCACAATATTACGGAATGAATAAACAAAAAATTAAAATCAAATGATTTTTAAGGGTCAACACAATGCAAAAATAATAAAAAAATGACATATGATAATTTTTATCATGAATTTATTCGAAAATATTTGAGTGTACGATGACTTTTATGACATATTATTTCTCTGTCTCTTCGTTTTTTGACCCATTTCAAAATAAAGAACCGTCAATATTTTTAAAAAACTACAGGGTTTTATTTAGAATGACATAGGGATGATGTGAAAAAAATATTATACTTCATATTCGAATTCAGTTTTGCGTTATTTTGGTTTTACTAAAAAATTTCAAAGTGTACGAACTCTTTTGGGAGTCACTGTAGAATAAGTTCTTTATGCAAAATATAAATCAATAAACTCATGTAGATGTCGAATCATTGAAAACTGTCCAGTCGTTTTATTAAAATCTGTGGCAAATCTCAGTTGAAGTCTTTTTTTAACCATGAATTTTCTTTCAAATATTTAATCTTTAATCGCATCAGACGACTCTATGAAGCAGAGTTTTTGCTTCATTGTGATAAAATGTTCAATAAATAATTTGAAAATATAAATGCGTTGTTAAAATGTCTGGATTGTTTTTTTTTTTAACAATTTACAATTTGTTTTTTACAAACAATTGTGGAAAAGAAATAATAAAAGGATTTTTTGTTAGAAGAGTCAAATTTATTAATCGTTACACATCAGTTTGAATTTGTTTTTTCAACAAATCGTCTGCTACTCGTGGATATAAAAGCAGATGTTTTCCGAAATCCCGCCATTCTGAAGAGTAACATGGTGAGTAGAAACAGCGTCATTCATTTCTTCTTATTCCATCGTTAAATTATTTTATTATTTGATATTTATATCAAATTAAAAATTTGTTAAATGATTTGTTAATTCTTATAAATTTAAAAAGCTTTTATCTTCAATTGAACACTTACTTTTTTTCGTAAAATAAAAACTTTGATTTTCATAGTTCGAACAAAATACAGAAACATTACAATGTTTCTTTCTTTTTATGCTTATAAACTGCTTAATTTTATATTCTTATTGTTAAAAATTATTTCTATCCCCGCAGAATTGTAAAATTAGTTTCTATTTTTCTGAAAGATAATTTTAAAATTGAGTTATTGATAAGATAGAACGGTGGAAGTTTATACAAAAATTATTTTAATACAATTTTGTAAATAAATAAATAAATAAATAAATAAACCATCAAATTAATATTATTATTTATTGAATTCTGTGTAACGAACTGTTTTTTTATACTTAGAATTATCTCGCAATAAAATTACTTCGAATGGTGGAATACGTTTTGAGATACGTTATTTCATTAATACAAAAATTCTTTCGATGTTTAATGTTTATGTAAATGCTTTTCAATTAATTTTCTAATTCTGTTATGCATGTAAAATGCAATTATCTAATAATTACATTTTAAAAATAAATTGCTGATGTTATAGAACATGTTATAATGCTACAGCTCAAGCTTTTTCGAAAAAAAAAATTATTATAGGTAGAAAATTTTAAAAATGTGTGTAACTTACCGCAATTGCTTATGTTTTATTGGGAGTATAAGTATTCAATATTCTTTTTTTTCCTTCAAATTTTAGGTTATTTGAAAATGCTGTGTAATCTTTATTTTAGTTATTTTATGCATACAGTGGTGCCAAACGGTGGGGGGGGGGGGGTGGATTATGGCCTCAAGTTGAACCATCATAATTTGGGGGGATTTTTTACATTTTATTTAATTATTTAAAAAAATATATTTATTTATTAAAATGCATTTATTGAATTATTTTTAATTTAAATTATTTATTTTATTTCAATGTATTCTGTTTATATTTTATTTCACTTATTCATTTAGTTTGTGTGTGTATGTGAGTGTTTATGTCATTGGCGTAGCACAGAAATTTTATTTTAAAATAATAATAATTAAAAAGAAATAAACAAATAATATTAAAATATAAATAAACAAAATAAAAAAGAGAGATAAAAAATAAAAAAAGGTAATAAGGTTGAGATTTTTTTTTGGGGGGGGGGGAGGTACCTCAGAGCCTGACCTGTGTAAGTACAAAAATTGTGATTTTGCATTTATGGCATAGTATGTAGAACCCTGTCCCGCATCGAGCCATGTAAATTTAAGTCTTAATTAAAAAAAAAAAATTCTTTGTTATTATTTACCAGTGTTAAAAGAGCGTTAGTCTCATCTTTTGTATGCGCCAGGTAAATGTTTTTCCTCTGTCCTGTAAAGTAGCGATTACGTTTGTCTGGTTCTGAGGTACAGAAACGATATTACTTTAGTCGAAACTTTTGAAATTCTGTGTAAATAAATGAAATTCAATACTAAGGATTATTTAACAACTAGAAAATCTCCCGTCATGGTATGACGGGTGAAAATGGTTTCTACATTTGATCAAAGCCATTGCCTGTTTGGTGATATTTTGACAGTTGAAATTTTAACCCTAACACCAGTGGATTAACCCTGAACTGCAGTACCAGTAAAACAGTTAAGTTACCGGATCGAGTTCAGCCTTGTCACAATAAAACCTTTCCCTGCATGTTAAACATTACCAAAACATATTATTAAATTATTATGCCGTGGCGCGAGTTTCATTGTTGAAACACACGGATTACTCGATCATCGGCTATTATTTATATGATGATAGCAATTTAAGGAAAACTTAGAGATATAATCCAAAAAATCTTTTTAGGTTTAAGTTCATAGAATTGCTATTTATCTATTAATCTCATAATTCGCTTATGAATCTAAAATTAATTTTCGAATATTTACGTTTAAAAGGTAAATTATTGATATTATGGGGCGTGGTTAAATTTTTATGCCACGAGTTCTAAAATGTATGCCTTTTTCGCTAAATAATTAAATGAACGAAATTAGTGGAAACTTTCAAAAAATGTTTTAACTTAGAAATAACTGCATTAAAACAATGTAAGAATTCTTAGAATTGTTATACATTTTGAAATGCATCATTTATTTGATTGGTAGCATAAATTCATGTTTCAAAAATAATAAAGCTTGTACTTATTACCGAAAAGATCTCCTTTTGATATTTTTCAGTATTATGGCTCATTATAGTATTACAAAATTAGTTGATTAAAACTATATTATTACGTTTGGCTGCTTATTTTTACGTAGGACACATTTTGTTCATGTAAAGAATTTGATATTTAGGAGGTGTCCACCCCCCTAAAAGCAAGGGCGCACCCCCTTCAAAAGCGAAAACCCGCCTAAAAGCCCCACCCCAAATGGAAAAATACCCCTAAAAAAACCCTCCGTAAAATTTTCAGTTGCGCAGTCTGTGCCATGAACCCCGCCAAGCAGTTAGAAAACATTAAAAATTTTAAACTATTACAAATTTTTACTCATTGTTCAATTTTCTTTCTAGAGTCAATTTTCTTTCTGGACAGTAATCCTTGATCACATCACCTTGGACATCATCGAGGTCGTGAGTAATTTTTATTTTTCGAAGGACTTTGTGCAAAATATATGTTTTAAGCTGAAACTGTTTAAACCTGTAGGAACTGCTGAACCTGTAGAAACTGTATCTTAGTAACGCGAGTTAAATTACTTCTCAGAGTTTTGTTATGCAAGCAGCAACTGTTTTTAGCTCCAATTATTCAATGAATTTTGCCACTAGCTGGTCTGAGAAATCTTTTTTCCGATTGAAATAGTTAGTGTTATTTGACTAAAAAACAATAAAATAAATTTTGATTTATAACGTATTCATTTTGATCAGAAAAATATTTCAATTGTTCTTGATTGACCTGAGTTGCACATGAAAGAAATTTTGTTTATCAGTTTTTTTTTTATTCATTTTGATCAGAAAAATATTTTAAGTAATTTTAATAACCCAAATTGCATATAAAATGGCCATTCCTCTTGCGTTACTTTTATAATTAAACGCAAAAGAGAGAAGGTTCTGTGGTGAAAGTGTTTTGCTCTGGAATTATTTTGCACCAAGTCTTTCATTTCTTAGTTCGCAAATTGATATGTACTTGACGTGCATTTTTCTATGCTTTGTTGATTTCCGTTCATTATGATGTTACATAACTTAATCTAGATAAAGTAATGTTGAATAGCAAAAACTTTGGTATTAAATAGCTTTTATGTGAATAAAAAATGAGCAAATAAGCTTTGTGCTACATGATTTAAGTGAGAAATGAACGTAAATAAAGCACAATTCTTTTGAAAACCAACATATACAGTAGCTCCCTAAATTGTTCGTATAGGACTGTGCCTTCCCTATGTGTGAACACTACGGATCAAAAATTCAAATAAGGAAAAAATTCCGTGCCAAAAAAGTAAAATAGAAATTTTTATTATATCTAACGGCGGTGATGAGATTATACTGTTCATTGAAATAAGCAATCCGCTTCGCTGCCTATTTAAAAGGAAAAATGATTGCCTTGTTGTGTCTAAACATGCTATTCAAAAGTACAAGCTTTTACTTTGAAAACACGTGAGACTAATTAATATATGAATTAGCAATTTTCTTATTAATGCTGCGCAGTAAATGCTATTTCTGTACAGTACAAAGCGAATATGTTATTTTATAATTTCTGCAATATGTCTTTATGAAATCTTTGGCTATTGTTAGAGGTAATTCGACTGCTTCATGTTATCATACATAAACGTATACGCAGGTCCGGCACCTGGGGGTAGGCGACCTAGGCGGCCGCCTAAGGCGGCAGATTTTAAGGACGGCAAATTTCGGAGTTGAAAAAAAAAATTGTTTTAGTTAAGCATGAAAATCTGTTTCACCGCTATAAGATTCACAGCTTCAATGCTAAAATAATAATAATAATAATAAATTAATTTGAATTTTGTCATCTTGAATTCAAATTACGTTTTTCGCAATCACGAGTGTGTGCATGTATGTAGGCGTGTGTGTTTGTGTGTGGGGGGAGTTATGTGTGTTTGTGTGTTGGAGGTATGTGTATGTGCGTGTAGGCATGTGTGTTTGTGTCTGTGTGCAGGCATGAGTGTTGGTAGTTGTGTGTATGAGTGTTTGTGTGCGTGGGGGTGGAGTATGTGTATGTGTGTGCAGGCATATGTGTTTATGTCTGTGCGCAGGCATGAATGTGTGGGTAGTTATCTGTGTGTGTGTGTGTGTGGTGTGTATGTATGTGTTTGTGTAAGTGTATAGGGGTATGTGTGCGTATGTGTTTGAGTGTGTTTGTATGTGTGTGTAGTTGTGTATGTATGCGCGTGTGTGTAGCATATGGACGCAACCTGGAGACGGTTTTCGCTATAGGAGCAGCATCGTGAGGCGGCCGGTCGACGGTGGTGCTGCAGAGGGTGCTGGCGGGAAAATAAAATGATAGCACATCAAAACAGTCAAATGAAAGCAATAAGCAATCGTGATTGCTCAATAATAGTAATAATAATGATAAATAAAAAAATAAAATATAAATGAATAAAATAATTTAGAGTGTGTATCAGTGTTTGGATACGCATGACATAGTTCGTAATTTATTTGGAGATTCAAAGTCATTTTAGAGGCATCAAATTGCGTGATTTAAAAATCTTTTGAAAATATTAATATCTGCTTTAATGCCATAAAATGCACGACTTTAATGCTAAAAAAGATAATTTAAAGTGTGTACCAGTGCTTGGAAAACCCAGTTTGGAATTTAACTAGAAACTCACTTTAATTTTTAGCACTTTACTATTATTTTTATTTTATTAATATATTATTATTATTATTATTATTATTATTCAATTGGGAGGGGAGGAGCACTTGTCAATATCGCCTAGGACGGCAAAACTACTAGAGCGGGTCCTGCTTATACGGTTCACAATTGCATATATTTACCTGTGCGTAATATTTATATATTGTTGAAAAAATATTTGGTTAACTTTTTAGTTCCGAAAAGTAGACTTGATCACAATTACTCGATCCTCCACGTCCCCCTTCAACTATTTGTGCATAAAATTAAAAAAAGAGTTTTGAACAATGCATTTGCTTTAGATATTAAATTCAATGCCTTTTTAACGCTTCCGTATTTTAAAATTATTGGCGTTGCCGGAAAGGATTCCAGTTTCAGATTTTAAGGCGGAATATACTCTTTACTATAATACTTTAATTTAGTACTGTACACGCTATGACTACATTTACTACTGATGTACTAATTTTGTGCAGAGTAGCTACTGAACTCGAAATAACTTCGACATATGAAGAAAAAATGTGCACCGTTGTGCAAAATTTCATATTTGCCATAATTCAATTTTTGAGCTGACGGAAAACTGGAGGAAAATGTTTCATCTGTTCATTATGTCTCTTTTCTCTAATAAAAAATGTGGTAAGTACCAGTACCTCCACCATTTTGAGCTGATTTGTATTACGTATGATACTGTTATGCTGATATGTATTCACATTTTTTACTTTAATGGTTTAGGATGTATAGTTTTATATGTAAATAGGGGGTAAGTAAATAGGGGGTTATAAGTTTTTTATGTAAATAGGGGGTAAGTATTTGTCAATTACTGAAGATTTCAACTTCTTGTATTTTTCCCGTCAAATGTTTTATGATGTTCTTAATCTCTTACATAGGAAAAACTAGAAATATTAAATTTTTAATGATAAGGTCTTCTCATTTTAGCTTACAAAATTACAGGCGAAAATTTTAGTTCTTGCTAAAACAATTTTCTTAATTTAAAATTTCCGATATTGCAGATTATTGGTCAACTAATTACGTCCAGACCACTTTCATAGTTCTTTCATTTGCACCCTTTTTACCCGACGGCGCGAAGCAAAGGAGGGTAATGTGCTTATGAGTCTATATACAGGGTGGGCACAGAGGGCGGGAGGGCCACCTGTTGGCTCGGGTCCGAGTCTGAAGGGGGCTCAATATTTTTAAAACTGGGCGTGAAATATAGGGCTAAACAACATGGAGGAGTGCCCAGGAAAGTCATTTGTGACGGGCCCCAAAATTTCAGTGCACGCCCCTGCCTATGTATGTACATATGTTTGTTCCTATGTGGCGTTGTAGAGACTAAACGCTTTGTCTAATTTTGCTGATTCTTACGTAAATCGACTTGTCTTAACCTTGCAAGTCACTAAACACATGAAAGTAATCAAAATTCACCATAGCAACTATCAGTCCCCCTATTGTAGATTCGGGATAGTGTTGCACGCGTTTTCGCTGACTGTATTTTTTGTTTACTGTCGACTAAATCGATTTTTACCAGATTCCCAAATTTTGCAGCAGTCAGTCATTCTTTTCGCAGTGCTATACAACACTTTTTTCTTTGTTGTGGTTAAAAGACTATTGTAATTAGGTCGATTTTGATCTCTAATATGAGGCATTTGTTCTCGTCGGGAATTAGGGGACAGTTTCCCGACGTGTACTTTCTTGATAAGATCTTGGATTAGAGTCTTTAACTGTAAACATTTGCTAGTACAGTGAAACCTGTGTAAGTTGACCACTTGCGGTGCAGTACTTTGGTGGTCAACTTAGACAGGTGGCCAACTTATAAAGGGGGTAATGATTTTTTTTTTGTAATTCTTGCACCATGACACCTTTTGTAATTCTTGTAATTGACACCTACTCATTCTGTTTAACTCACTTTCATTGTTTAGCATTACTTTGGAACAATAATTTAAGATATTATCCAAATATTTTTAGAGATTATTTTCCCAGAATGACGTATAATGTGTCGTGCAAATTTAAAATTTTAGTAAATTGATCCAAAAAAAGCCTTATTGTTTATGAAAAGTTACTCATTTTATATTAATAGTTCCTAAAAATTTATAGCTAATGAAAAATTACAAATTTTTCGCTTAACAACAGAAGAAAAACAAGGGTTCTTAGTAGTTTTCTCATGTGGTTAAACTCAAAAGGAGGTTTAGTTATGCTGCTGTTTCATTTAGTTGGTAAAATGCTGGTCTGGCATAAAAAATATTCTTGGAAAGCTTAAAAAAAAAATAAAAATAAAAAAATAAAATAAAATAAAGAAATAAAAAATAATTTGATAAATAAAATTTAAAATAATAAACGAAGTGGTCAACTTACAAAGGGTTTTTTTACAATACTCCAAACCAAACTTGGTGTTCATTAGTGGTCAACATAGACAGGTGGTCAAGATAGAGAGGTGGTCAAGTTACAGAGGTTTTCCTTCATTATAAAAGATAGGTCTAATTCCGTTCCTGACAAAAGCGGTCAACATAGACAGGTGGTCAATTTACAAAGGTAGTCAACTTTACAGGTTTTACTGTACCCTTTTCCTAAGTCCATCTTGTAAAAATATGTTTCACCAGAGGATGAAGTTCGCTTAAAACTCTGTTATATTTATCTGAATACCATTTTCATGATTTCCCCAACTTGTCCACCATATTAGGAACTTCAAAACTGTGGTTCTAATTCCTCCATAGTAAAAGTTGAAGTTCTCAGTTTTTTCTTTTTTTCAAATTAAGAGACTCGAACGAGATGGTAAGGGCTGTTTTGAAGAGTTTTTATACTCTTAAACCGCAAAATTTGGACCGCCTTTTGATTTTACAACTTTCAAAATGTGTCATTAAATGTATAAAATCCTGTAGATAAATAGTTAAAAGCTATTTCTTCGCTTCTCAAGTCAGCCCATTAAATTCGATTTATATTAATCTTATTCTCTCTGTTATTCCTTCGATTACAAACCGTGTAAGTTCTTTTTTTCTTGCTTTATCTAAGTACATAAAGCTAGTATTCTTTCAAGCCCATGAATTCCGAAATTTGCACGGCATTTTACAAATCGCGAAACTTTTAGTCTCAGTGTTTTCTCCTCTTAAGAGACATAATTCATTCACAGCAAAAAAAAAAAAAAAAAAAAAAAAAAAAAATCAAATGAATTTGTAAAAAAAATTCCCAATTTCGCTCTAAATTATTATTTTATGGCTTCTGTTGATGTGAACTCCTTATTTACAATCGTTGAGGTACCTATTTTTATCTTTTTTGGTTCTATTGGTTCCCTCGACCCTTTCTTATTTAATTTGAGCAACTTGTACACTATCATTTGTCAAGTATTTATCAATTTCCTCGAATTTGAATTGTGTATGTACTTTTTGTCGTTATGACTAAGAATGGTATGCTTGTTTAATTGTGTCTTTTCTGCGAATAAATTTGTCTGAATGCTCATCGAATATTTTGTATTGTGTATGGGAATTTTATCTGTCACTCCTGATATTTTGAGTTTGATGTACTCACATCCAATTTTGAAGGCATTTTTTGCCTTGTCTGCAGTCTTTGTAACGGGTTTATGTGTGCATTGCTATCTTTTTTATCTCTTTATCATCTCTGCCACTTGCAGAATCCTCATTTTCAACTTCTCTTTTGGATGAATTTTTATTGTCAACTATTATATTTGAGCTTTAAGCTGGGGTGAGCTGTTACTCTTTTCCAACTGTACTCTAATTTGGTGTGAAGTCCGACTTTTACAGTACACACATGCAATAGGGACCGGTTTATAGGGTAGGAAATTATTCACAGCAGAGCAACAACATCACACAAGGGAAGGACAAGAACAAGAGAGAGAAAGTAGATCCATGGCCGAGCCCGGATTCGAACCCGGTACCTAACCATCGCAGTCAGTCTAATCTGAACACCTATCATGGCGGACGGAATTTTTCGTTGTTCTATGTATTTTTCTGTTATGTATGCGATTCTGCCTATTTTCATCTTTTTTAGTTCAATTGGTTCCTTCGACTCTTTCTTATTTAATTTGAGCATTTTGTACACTATCATTTGCCAAGTATTCAGTAATTTCCTCGAATTTGAGTTGTGTATGTACATTTTCAACTATATGCTTAGAGGGAAATATTTATTTATTATTCTTGAGTTGTATTCAGTTTTACAAATTTCTTCAGTCTTAGAGGTATTTTGCGCAGTTGTTATACTTTTTGTCGTTATGAATAAGAATGGTATGCTTGTTTAATTGTGTCTTTTCTGCGAATAAATTTGTCTAAATGCTAATCGAATATTTTTGTATTGTGTTTGGGAATTTTATCTGTCACTCCTGATATTTTGAGTTTGATGTACTCACATCCAATTTTGAAGGCATTTTTTGCCTTTTCTGCAGTATTTGTAACGGGTTCATGTGTGCATTGCTATCTTTTTTATCTCTTTATCATCTCTGCCACTTGCAGAATCCTCATTTTCAACTTCTCTTTTGGATGAATTTTTATTGTCAACTATTATATTTGAGGTTTAAGCTGGGGTGAGCTGTTACTCTTTTCCCACTGTACTGTAATTTGGTGTGAAGTCCGACTTTTACAGTACACACATGCGATAGGGACCGGTTTATAGGGTAGGAAACCATTCACAGCAGAGCAACAAATTCACACAAAGGTAGGACAAGAACAGGAGAGAGAAATTACATCCATGACCGAGCCGGGATTCGAACCCGGATCCTCTCCATCGCAGTCAGTCCCATATGACCACTAATCATGGCGGACGGAATTTTTCGTTGTTCTATGTATTTTTCTGTTATGTATGCGATTCTGCCTATTTTCATCTTTTTTGGTTCTATTATTTCCCTCGACCCTTTCTTATTTAATTTGAGCATTTTGTACACTATCATTTGCCAAGTATTCAGTAATTTCCTCGAATTTGAGTTGTGTATGTACATTTTCAACTATATGCTTAGAGGGAAATAGTTATTTATTATTCTTGAGGTGTCTTCAGTTTTACAAATTTCTTTATTCTTAGAGGTATTTGCGCAGTTGTTATACTTTTTGTCGTTATGACTAAGAATGGTACGCTTGTTTATTTGTGTCTTTTCTGCGAATAAATTTGTCTAAATGCTCATCGAATATTTTTGTATTGTGTATGGGAATTTTATCTGTCACTCCTGATATTTTGAGTTTGATGTACTCACATCCAATTTTGAAGGCATATTTTGTCTTTTCTGCAGTATTCGTAACGGGTTTATGTGTGCATTGCTATCTTTTTTATCTCTTTATCATCTCTGCCAATTGCAGAATCCTCATTTTCAAATTCTCTTTTGGATGAATTTTTATTGTCAACTATTATGTTTGAGGTTTATGCTGGGGTGAGCTGTTACTCTTTTCCAACTGTACTGTAATTTGGTGTGAAGTCCGACTTTTACAGTACACACATGCGATAGGGACCGGTTTATAGGGTAGGAAACCATTCACAGCAGAGCAACTAATTCACACAAAGGAAGGACAAGAACAGGAGAGAGAAAGTACTTCCATGGCCGAGCCGGGATTCGAACCCGGTACCTAAACATCGCAGTCAGTCTAATCTGACCACTTATCATGGCGGGCGGAACCTTTCGTTGTTCTATATATTTCTCTGTTATGTATGTGTTCTGCCCTATTTTGATCTTTTTTAGTTCAATTGGTTCCTTCGACCCTTTCTTATTTAATTTGAGCATTTTGTACACTATCATTTGCCAAGTATTCAGTACTTTCCTCGAATTTGAGTTGTGTATGTACATTTTCATCTATATGCTTAGAGGGAAATAGTTATTTATTATTCTTGAGGTGTCCAGTTTTACAAATTTCTTTAGTCTTAGAGGTATTTTGCGCAGTTGTTATACTTTTTGTCGTTATGACTAAGAATGGTATGCTTGTTTAGTTGTGTCTTTTCTGCGAATAAATTTGTCTAAATGCTCATCGAATATTTTTGTATTGTGTTTGGGAATTTTATCTGTCACTCCTGATATTTTGAGTTTGATGTACTCACATCCAATTTTGAAGGCATTTTTTGCCTTTTCTGCAGTATTTGTAACGGGTTTATGTGTGCATTGCTATCTTTTTTATCTCTTTATCATGTCTGCCACTTGCAGAATCCTCATTTTCAACTTCTCTTTTGGATGAATTTTTATTGTCAACTATTATATTTGAGGTTTATGCTGGGGTGAGCTGTTACTCTTTTCCAACTGTACTGTAATTTGGTGTGAAGTCAGACTTTTACAGTACACACATGCGATAGGGACCGGTTTATAGGGTAGGAAACCATTCACAGCAGAGCAACAAATTCACACAAGGGAAGGACAAGAGCAGGAGAGAGAAAGTACATCCATGGCCGAGTCGGGATTCGATTCCGGTACCTAACCATCGCAGTCAGTCTAATCTGACCAGTTATCATGGCGGGCGGAACCTTTCGTTGTTCTATATATTTCTCTGTTATGTATGTGTTCTGCCCTATTTTGATCTTTTTTAGTTCAATTGGTTCCTTCGACCCTTTCTTATTTAATTTGAGCATTTTGTACACTATCATTTGCCAAGTATTCAGTAATTTCCTCGAATTTGAGTTGTATATGTACATTTTCAACTATATGCTTAGAGGGAAATAGTTATTTATTATTCTTGAGGTGTCCAGTTTTACCAATTTCTTTAGTCTTAGAGGTATTTTGCGCAGTTGTTATACTTTTTGTCGTTATGACTAAGAATGGTATGCTTGTTTAATTGTGTCTTTTCTGCGAATAAATTTGTCTAAATGCTCATCGAATATTTTCGTATTGTTTATGGGAATTTTATCTGTCACTCCTGATATTTTGAGTTTGATGTACTCACATCCAATTTTGAAGGCATTTTTTACCTTTTCTGCAGTCTTTGTAACGGGTTTATGTGTACATTGCTATCTTTTTTATCTCCTTATCATCTCTGCCACTTGCAGAATCCTCATTTTCAACTTCTCTTTTGGATGAATTTTTATTGTCAACTATTATATTTGAGGTTTATGCTGGGGTGAGCTGTTACTCTTTTCCCACTGTACTGTAATTTGGTGTGAAGTCCGACTTTTACAGTACACACATGAGATAGGGACCGGTTTGTAGGGTAGGAAACCATTCACAGCAGAGCAACAAATTCACACAAAGGAAGGACAGGAACACGAGAGAGAAAGTACATCCATGGCCGAGCCGGGATTCGAACCCGGAACCTTCCCATCGCAGTCAGTCTAATCTGACCACCTATCATGGCGGACGGAATTTTTCGTTGTTCTATGTATTTTTCTGTTATGTATGCGATTCTGCCTATTTCCATCTTTTTTAGTTCAATTGGTTCCTTCGACCCTTTCTTATTTAATTTGAGCATTTTGTACATTATCATTTGCCAAGTATTCAGTACTTTCCTCGAATTTGAGTTGTGTATGTACATTTTCATCTCTATGCTTAGAGGGAAATATTTATTAATTATTCTTGAGGCGTCTTCAGTTTTCCAAATTTCTTTAGTCTTAGAGGTATTTTGCGCAGTTGTTATACTTTTTGTCGTTTTCACTAAGAATGGTATGCTTGTTTAATTGTGTCTTTTCTGCGAATAAATTTGTCTGAATGCTCATTGAATATTTTTGTGTTGTGTATGGGAATTTTATCTGTCACTCCTGATATTTTGAATTTGATGTACTCACATCCAATTTTGAAGGCATTTTTTGCCTTTTCTGCAGTATTTGTAACGGGTTTATGTGTGCATTGCTATCTTTATTATCTCCTTATCATCTCTGCCACTTGCAGAATCCTCATTTTCAACTTCTCTTTTGGATGAATTTTTATTGTCAACTATTATATTTGAGGTTTATGCTGGGGTGAGCTGTTACTCTTTTCCAACTGTACTGTAATTTGGTGTGAAGTCCGACTTTTACAGTACACACATGCAATAGGGACCGGTTTATAGGGTAGGAAACCATTCACAGCAGAGCAACAAATTCACACAAAGGAAGGACAGGAACACGAGAGAGAAAGTACATCCATGGCCGAGCCGGGATTCCAACCCGGTACCTAACCATCGCAGTCAGTCTAATCTGACCACTTATCATGGAGGGCGGAACCTTTCGTTGTTCTATATATTTTTCTGTTATGTATGTGCTCTGCCCTATTTTGATCTTTTTTAGTTTAATTGGTTCCTTCGACCCTTTCTTATTTAATTTGAGCATTTTGTACACTATCATTTGCCAAGTATTCAGTAATTTCCTCGAATTTGAGTTGTGTATGTACATTTTCATCTATATGCTTAGAGGGAAATAGTTATTTATTATTCTTGAGGTGTCCAGTTTTACCAATTTCTTTAGTCTTAGAGGTATTTTGCGCAGTTGTTATACTTTTTGTCGCTATGACTAAGAATGCAATGCTTGTTTAATTGTGTCTTTTCTGCGAATAAATTTGTCTAAATGCTCATCGAATATTTTCGTATTGTTTATGGGAATTTTATCTGTCACTCCTGATATTTTGAGTTTGATGTACTCACATCCAATTTTGAAGGCATTTTTTACCTTTTCTGCAGTCTTTGTAACGGGTTTATGTGTACATTGCTATCTTTTTTATCTCCTTATCATCTCTGCCACTTGCAGAATCCTCATTTTCAACTTCTCTTTTGGATGAATTTTTATTGTCAACTATTATATTTGAGGTTTATGCTGGGGTGAGCTGTTACTCTTTTCCAACTGTACTGTAATTTGGTGTGAAGTCCGAATTTTACAGTACACACATGCAATAGGGACCGGTTTATAGGGTAGGAAACCATTCACAGCAGAGCAACAAATTCACACAAAGGAAGGACAGGAACACGAGAGAGAAAGTACATCCATGGCCGAGCCGGGATTCCAACCCGGTACCTAACCATCGCAGTCAGTCTAATCTGACCACTTATCATGGAGGGCGGAACCTTTCGTTGTTCTATATATTTTTCTGTTATGTATGTGCTCTGCCCTATTTTGATCTTTTTTAGTTCAATTGGTTCCTTCGATCCTTTCTTATTTAATTTGAGCATTTTGTACACTATCATTTGCCAAGTATTCAGTAATTTCCTCGAATTTGAGTTGTGTATGTACATTTTCAACTATATGCTTAGAGGGAAATAGTTATTTATTATTCTTGTGGTGTCTTCAGTTTTACAAGTTTCTTTAAACTTAGAGGTATTTTTCGCAATTGTTATACTGTTTGTCGTTATGACTAAGAATGGTATGCTTGTTTAATTGTGTCTTTTCTGCGAATAAATTTGTCTGAATGCTCATTGAATATTTTTGTGTTGTGTATGGGAATTTTATCTGTCACTCCTGATATTTTGAGTTTGATGTACTCACATCCAATTTTGAAGGCATTTTTTGCCTTTTCTGCAGTATTTGTAACGGGTTTATGTGTGCATTGCTATCTTTATTATCTCCTTATCATCTCTGCCACTTGCAGAATCCTCATTTTCAACTTCTCTTTTGGATGAATTTTTATTGTCAACTATTATATTTGAGGTTTATGCTGGGGTGAGCTGTTACTCTTTTCCAACTGTACTGTAGTTTGGTGTGAAGTCCGACTTTTACAGTACACACATGCGATAGGGTTCGGTTTATAGGGTAGGAAACCATTCACACCAGAGCAACAAATTCACACAAAGGAAGGACAGAAACACGAGAGAGAAAGTACATCCATGGCCGAGCCGGGATTCCAACCCAGTACCTAACCATCGCAGTCAGTCTAATCTGACCACTTATCATGGAGGGCGGAACCTTTCGTTGTTCTATATATTTTTCTGTTATGTATGTGCTCTGCCCTATTTTGATCTTTTTTAGTTCAATTGGTTCCTTCGATCCTTTCTTATTTAATTTGAGCATTTTGTACACTATCATTTGCCAAGTATTCAGTAATTTCCTCGAATTTGAGTTGTGTATGTACATTTTCAACTATATGCTTAGAGGGAAATAGTTATTTATTATTCTTGTGGTGTCTTCAGTTTTACAAGTTTCTTTAAACTTAGAGGTATTTTTCGCAATTGTTATACTGTTTGTCGTTATGACTAAGAATGGTATGCTTGTTTAATTGTGTCTTTTCTGCGAATAAATTTGTCTAAATGCTCATCGAATATTTTTGTATTGTGTATTTGAATTTTATCTGTCATTCCTGATATTTTGAGTTTGATGTACTCACATCCAATTTTGAAGGCATTTTTTGCCTTTTCTGCAGTATTTGTAACGGGTTTATGTGTGCATTGCTATCTTTTTTATCTCCTTATTATCTCTGCCACTTGCAGAATCCTCATTTTCAACATCTCTTTCGGATGAATTTTTATTGTCAACTATTATATTTGAGGTTTATGCTGGGGTGAGCTGTTACTCTTTTCCAACTGTACTGTAATTTGAGTGTGAAGTCCGACTTTTACAGTACACACATGTGATAGGGACCGGTTTATAGGGTAGGAAACCATTCACAGCAGAGCAACAAATTCACACAAGGGAAGGACAAGAACAGGAGAGAGAAATTACATCCATGACCGAGCCGGGATTCGAACCCGGATCCTCTCCATCGCAGTCAGTCCCATATGACCACTAATCATGGCGGACGGAATTTTTCGTTGTTCTATGTATTTTTCTGTTATGTAGGCGATTCTGCCTATTTTCATCTTTTTTTGTTCTATTGGTTCCCTCGACCCTTTCTTATTTAATTTGAGCAACTTGTGCACTATCATTTGCCAAGCAGTAAGAAATTTCCTCAAATTTGAATTGTGTATGTACATTTTCAGCTATATGCTTAGAGGGAAATATTTATTTATTATTCTTGAGGTGTCTTCAGTTTTACAAATTTCTTTAGTCTTAGAGGTATTTTGCGCAGTTTTTATACTCTTTGACGTTATGACTAAGAATGGTATGCTTGTTTAATTGTGTCTTTTCTGCGAATAAATTTGTCTGAATGCTCATCGAATATTTTGTATTGTGTATGAGAATTTTATCTGTCACTCATGATATTTTGAGTTTGATGTACTCACATCCAATTTTGAAGGCATTTTTTGCCTTTTCTGCAGTGTTTGTAACGGGATTATGTGTGCATTGCTATCTTTTTTATCTCTTTATCATCTCGTCCACTTGCAGAATCCTCATTTTCAACTTCTCTTTTGGATGAATTTTTATTGTCAACTATTATATTTGAGGTTTATGCTGGGGTGAGCTGTTACACTTTTCCAACTGTACTGTAATTTGGTGTGAAGTCCGACCTTTACAGTACACACATGCGATAGGGTCCGGTTTATAGGGTAGGAAACCATTCACAGCAGAGCAACAAATTCACACAAAGAAAGGACAGGAACACGGGAAAGAAAGTACATCCATGGCCGAGCCGGGATTCGAACCCGGTACCTAACCATCGCAGTCAGTCTAATCTGACCAGTTATCATGGAGGGCGGAACCTTTCGTTGTTCTATATATTTCTCTGTTATGTATGTGTTCTGCCCTATTTTGATCTTTTTTAGTTTAATTGGTTCCTTCGACCCTTTCTTATTTAATTTGAGCATTTTGTACACTATCATTTGCCAAGTATTCAGTAATTTTCTCGAATTTGAGTTGTGTATGTACATTTTCAACTATATGCTTAGAGGGAAATAGTTATTTATTATTCTTGAGGTATCTTCAGTTTTACAAATTTCTTTAGTCTTAGAGGTATTTTGCGAAGTTGTTATACTTTTTGTCGTTATGAATAAGAATGGTATGCTTGTTTAATTGTGTCTTTTCTGCAAATAAATTTGTCTAAATGCTCATCGAATATTTTTGTATTGTGTATGGGAATTTTATCTGTCACTCCTGATATTTTGAGTTTGATGTACTCACATCCAATTTTGAAGGCATTTTTTGCTTTTCTGCAGTATTTGTAACGGGTTTATGTGTGCATTGCTATCTTTTTTATCTCTTTATCATCTCGGCCACTTGCAGAATCCTCATTTTCAACTTCTCTTTTGGATGAATTTTTATTGTCAACTATTATATTTGAGGTTTATGATGGGGTGAGCTGTTACTCTTTTCCAACTGTACTGTAATTTGGTGTGAAGTCCGATTTTTACAGTACACACATGTGATAGGGACCGGTTTATAGGGTAGGAAACAATTTATAGCAGAGCAACAAATTCACACAAAGGTAGGACAAGAGCAGGAGAGAGAAATTACATCCATAACAGAGTCGGGATTCGAACCCGGAACCTCCCCTTCGCAGTCAGTCCCATATGACCACTAATCATGGCGGACGGAATTTTTCGTTGTTCTATATATTTTTCTGTTATGTAGGCGATTCTGCCTATTTTCATCTTTTTTTGTTCTATTGGTTCCCTCGACCCTTTCTTATTTAATTTGAGCAACTTGTGCACTATCATTTGTCAAGCAGTAAGAAATTTCCTCAAATTTGAAATGTATATGTACATTTTCATCTATGTGCTTAGAGGGAAATAGGTATTTATTATTCTTGAGGTGTCTTCAGTTTTACAAATTTCTTTAGTCTTAAAGGTATTTTGCGCAGTTGTTATACTTTTTGTCGTTATGACTAAAAATGGTATGCTTCTTTAATTGTGTCTTTTCTGCGAATAAATTTGTCTAAATGCTCATCGAATATTTTTGTATTGTGTATGGGAATTTTATCTGTCACTCCTGATATTTTGAGTTTGATGTACTCACATCCAATTTTGAAGGCATTTTTTGCCTTTTCTGCAGTATTTGTAACGGGTTTATGTGTGCATTGCTATCTTTTTTATCTCTTTATCATCTCGGCCATTTGCAGAATCCTCATTTTCAACTTCTCTTTTGGATGAATTTTTATTGTCAAATATTATATTTGAGGTTTATGTTGGGGTGAGCTGTTACTCTTTTCTAACTGTACTGTAATTTGGTGTGAAGTCCGACTTTTACAGTACACACATGCGATAGGGACCGGTTTATAGGGTAGGAAACCATTCACAGCAGAGCAACAAATTCACACAAAGGAAGGACAAGAACAGGAGAAAGAAAGTACATCCATGGCCGAGCCGGGATTCGAACCCAGTACCTCCCCATCGCAGTCAGTCCCATATGACCACTAATCATGGCGCACGGAATTTTTCGTTGTTCTATATATTTTTCTGTTATGTAGGCGATTCTGCCTATTTTCATCTTTTTTTGTTCTATTGGTTCCCTCGACCCTTTCTTATTTAATTTGAGCATTTTGTACACTATCATTTGCCAAGCAGTAAGAAATTTCCTCAAATTGTGTACGTACATTTTAAACTATATGCTTAGAGGGAAATATTTATTTATTATTCTTGAGGTGTCTTCAGTTTTACAAATTTCATTAGTCTTAGAGGTATTTTGCGCAGTTGTTATACTCTTTGCCGTTATGACTAAGAATGGTATGCTTGTTTAATTGTGTCTTTTCTGCGAATCAATTTGTCTAAATGCTCATTGAATATTTTTGTATTGTGTATGGGAATTTAATCTGTCACTCCTGATATTTTGAGTTCAATGTACTCACATCCAATTTTGAAGGCATTTTTTGCCTTTCTGCAGTATTTGTAACGGGTTTATGTGTGCATTGCTATCTTTTTTATCTCCTTATCATCTCTGCCACTTGCAGAATCCTCATTTTCAACTTCTCTTTTGGATGAATTTTTATTGTCAACTATTATATTTGAGGTTTATGCTGGGGTTAGCTGTTACTCTTTTCCAACTGTACTGTAATTTGATGTGAAGTCCAACTTTTACAGTACACAAATGAGATAGGGACCGCTTTGTAGGGTAGGAAACCATTCACAGCAGAGCAACAAATTCACACAAAGGAAGGACAAGAACAGGAGAGAGAAAGTACATCCATGGCCGAGCTGGGATTCGAACCTGGTACCTAAACATCGCAGTCAGTCTAATCTGACCAGTTATCATGGCGGACGGAACCTTTCGTTGTTCTATATATTTTTCTGTTATGTATGCGATTCTGCCTATTTTCATCTTTTTTGGTTCAATTGGTTCCTTCGACCATTTCTTATTTAATTTGAGCATTTTGTACACTATCATTTGCCAAGTATTCAGTAATTTTCTCGAATTTGAGTTGTGTATGTACATTTTCAACTATATGCTTAGAGGGAAATAGTTATTTATTATTCTTGAGGTATCTTCAGTTTTACAAATTTCTTTAGTCTTAGAGGTATTTTTTTGCGCAGTTGTTATACTTTTTGTCGTTATGAATAAGAATGGTATGCTTGTTTAATTGTGTCTTTTCTGCAAATAAATTTGTCTAAATGCTCATCGAATATTTTTGTATTGTGTATGGGAATTTTATCTGTCACTCCTGATATTTTGAGTTTGATGTACTCACATCCAATTTTGAAGGCATTTTTTGCCTTTTCTGCAGTATTTGTAACGGGTTTATGTGTGCATTGCTATCTTTTTTATCTCTTTATCATCTCGGCCATTTGCAGAATCCTCATTTTCAACTTCTCTTTTGGATGAATTTTTATTGTCAAATATTATATTTGAGGTTTATGTTGGGGTGAGCTGTTACTCTTTTCTAACTGTACTGTAATTTGGTGTGAAGTCCGACTTTTACAGTACACACATGCGATAGGGACCGGTTTATAGGGTAGGAAACCATTCACAGCAGAGCAACAAATTCACACAAAGGAAGGACAAGAACAGGAGAAAGAAAGTACATCCATGACGTAGCCGGGATTCGAACCCGGAACCTCCCCATCGCAGTCAGTCCCACATGACCCCTAATAATGGCGGACGGGATTTTTCGTTGTTCTATATATTTTTCTGTTATGTAGGCGATTCTGCCTATTTTCATCTTTTTTTGTTCTATTGGTTCCCTGCGACCCTTTCTTATTTAATTGGAGCAACTTGTGCACTATCATTTGTCAAGCAGTAAGAAATTTCCTCAAATTTGAGTTGTGTATGTACATTTTCAACTATATGCTTAGAGGGAAATATTTATTTATTATTCTTGAGGTGTCTTCAGTTTTACAAATTTCTTTAGTCTTAGAGGTATTTTGCGCAGTTGTTATACTCTTTGCCGTTATGACTAAGAATGGTATGCTTGTTTAATTGTCTCTTTTCTGCGAATAAATTTGTCTGAATGCTCATTGAATATTTTTGTATTGTGTATGGGAATTTTATCTGTCACTCCTGATATTTTGAGTTTGATGTACTCACATCCAATTTTGAAGACATTTTTTGCCTTTTCTGCACTGTTTGTAACGGGTTTATGTGTGCATTGCTATCTTTTTTATCTCTTTATCATCTCTGCCACTTGCAGAATCCTCATTTTCAACTTCTCTTTATGATGAATTTTTATTGTCAACTATTATATTTGAGGTTTATGCTGGGGTTAGCTGTTACTCTTTTCCAACTGTACTGTAATTTGATGTGAAGTCCAACTTTTACAGTACACAAATGAGATAGGGACCGCTTTGTAGGGTAGGAAACCATTCACAGCAGAGCAACAAATTCACACAAAGGAAGGACAAGAACAGGAGAGAGAAAGTACATCCATGGCCGAGCTGGGATTCGAACCTGGTACCTAAACATCGCAGTCAGTCTAATCTGACCAGTTATCATGGCGGACGGAACCTTTCGTTGTTCTATATATTTTTCTGTTATGTATGCGATTCTGCCTATTTTCATCTTTTTTTGGTTCAATTGGTTCCTTCGACCCATTTCTTATTTAATTTGAGCATTTTGTACACTATCATTTGCCAAGTATTCAGTAATTTTCTCGAATTTGAGTTGTGTATGTACATTTTCAACTATATGCTTAGAGGGAAATAGTTATTTATTATTCTTGAGGTATCTTCAGTTTTACAAATTTCTTTAGTCTTAGAGGTATTTTGCGCAGTTGTTATACTTTTTGTCGTTATGAATAAGAATGGTATGCTTGTTTAATTGTGTCTTTTCTGCAAATAAATTTGTCTAAATGCTCATCGAATATTTTTTGTATTGTGTATGGGAATTTTATCTGTCACTCCTGATATTTTGAGTTTGATGTACTCACATCCAATTTTGAAGGCATTTTTTGCTTTTCTGCAGTATTTGTAACGGGTTTATGTGTGCATTGCTATCTTTTTTATCTCTTTATCATCTCGGCCACTTGCAGAATCCTCATTATCAACTTCTCTTTTGGATGAATTTTTATTGTCAACTATTATATTTGAGGTTTATGATGGGGTGAGCTGTTACTCTTTTC